>NC_141782.1:16777277-17077277 GCF_054643075.1 Acanthaster planci
TTCGCTCGCATGAAGAAACTGCTTTTAAAAAAGCAAAATGTTACTTTTAAAGAAGCACACATTACATCATTTCAGTTGTGCGCCCATGCTTAGTGCCTTCATTTTAGGTTCCATAGCAATGCTGCAGCAACTACACTGCTTAGCCAAGTTTACAATATTTTCATGAACATCTGTACCAAAACTCACATTAATGATGCACATTCATACCCTTATTGTATGTTGAAATCCATTTCATTCTCAGCTCAAATCCTTTCAGGCTTCCTGCAAATATCGTTCTGAGGTTTTCTCTCTTTTTTTTCCTTTCCGACAGCCCATTCACATTTCAAAGAGTTCTTACTTAATGGCCAAATGTCTGCAAGTTCGTCCTGACATTTGACAGATGGGAACCAACAGAAAGGCTCAAATTCAATTTGCACATGCACTTTACAACCTTTTACTGCTTCCACTGTTCATTGCCAACATTCAGTCTCGCTGAAAACGATCACATTTTACAACATTTTTACGATTTGTTTAAAGTCAGCATTGTATGTTTTTCAGTTTAATGGTTTTTTGTACCCGCATATACATGTACAAGGTATTCCAGTTCCTTTCAGTGAACACTTTTCAAGTTTTTTTTCACTTCGCATACTGTTTAAAGGGATATGAAGAATATAGGTGTGGCAAGCCTGGAGTACCAAAAAAAAAAAATATATAAATAAATCAAAAATCTGAATGCCAACTACCACAGGCAATGGAGGATAATTAAAAGAGTATTTATGTATTTATACCCACAAAACATGTTTTACATTCCTTGCCAACATTTTGCACTTGATTTTCAATGTGAAGGAAAACATACATGTTGCATCGCCATTCAACCTTTTCACTCCTTTCACACCTCGTGCCATTTTTGCATGGTCATCATAACCAACACTTGTTTATCAGTCCAGGTACAAAAATCCAGGAAGATAACCCACTGCGGTTCCCCATGACCAAAAAGAGGGGGTACATAATCCCTCCTTCTCCCAACCCTGCCCTGCATTTAAAAACCCTGTCAGATATTCAAGCAACAAACAACATAAGCACTGAGCTTTAAGACCTTTGATACTGCTCTGATATTAGGGCATGGCAGTGGTAACCAGTGAACTAGAGATATCTTGACACAAGTTTGGAAGTATAGACAGAGCATTCCTAGCTCAACAGCCCCCAGCCGAACTCCCATTCCCATGTAACATTTTTCTGACAAATGGGTCACGATCATTCAAAAAACTACAAAAACCCTAGTGGCAGTTCTGTATTCAGTTGCAAGGTGCCCTGTTTTTGGATTTCAATCTTGCCACTCAACGTTGAGATTCCAGTATGCCATTCAGACAGACATGCCAGAAAATTGTGACGAGATTGCAATGAGGCTTTTCTGAGCGCACACAGAAAGTCCTGAGCCTCTACCCACCTCCAGGTGGTCTGAGGGGAAGCGACAGGACGAGGCAATTCATTCCAGCCAGGATTAGGGCCGTTAGTTGGGCATGACGACACACCTTTCTATTCATCACTGACAGCTGCTCCAGGGTATATGTCCCCACTTCCATTCACAAACTCCTGTCCCTTCCATTTCTTTCTTGTTATCTCAACATGTTGCTCATGGGTGCTCCTTTCATCTTGTGCAATCAAATACTCCTCTGTCCCTCTCCCCCCCCCCCCGAAAAAATGCCTCGCGACTTTCCTGCACCTGATTAAAGTAAAAGATACCTGTACTCAGTTTCTGCAGTTTGAAGACAGGAAGAGAAAACCCTAGCGACTCAGAACCTGATTTCATACCTGGCAATACAGGCAATTTACAACACAGTGCGCCACCACAAGGTTGCTATGGAGAGGCAGATATCGATTAAAACTGACACTGGACACAGGCAATAAGTTCCACTGTCTCGGTTTTAAGTGGGGGAGACCACAAGCATCGAGTGGGAAAGTGGAGCTTCTTGTCTGCTTCCAATAACCCACCCATCAATTGCAAAACAAGTCTCATCTGCCTATCACAAAATGGTTTTTTTTTTTTCTTCTTCTATATTAATGTGCAACATGACACGATCATTCATCTAGAAGATCAGCCCATTCAACATGAATGTTTATCTAGGCCTGCAGACATGGCCACTCATGGTGAGAAATTGATCAGCATGTCATCTCTGAAGGCGGTCTTGTCTCAAATCCTCCTAGTGATGAGGTGTAAACCATCACCAATTGTACGGACACCGAGTTATGCTTACCAACACCCCTTGACATGACTCTAACCGGCAGGAGAGGGGATTTATTCAAATTGCCAGCTTTCAGAGAAATATAAGAATTCACAGCGGGAATGCTTGCTCACGTTTCCCAAAACAGCCATCTACGTGTGTTGTAATATGAGCTAAGAATAGTCCACGAGAAGAGCTGATGCCCGTAATTTATTAACGTGTGAAGGAACCAGCATAAAGACACCAACTGATGTTAAAATTTCAAGATATTGTGATAGTAACATGCCATCCTATCAAGCAACCACACAGTGTAATATTAGAGTGTAAAAACAGCTCTTATTCATGAGACATATTCCAACGGAGCCTTGGCTATGATAAAAATGAAAGTCATACCCAATGTTTTTGCTGTACTTCTGCACTGTTTTGGTAACTATATTACACCATACATATTTCTGACTGGTAATGCAGGCAGGAAAGATTGTACATGCATGGACTGCATCTAAAGACAAAAGAGGGCAGCACATAAAAAGGGCCTTCTTGTGACCACTAACAATTTACAAATGTTAGACAGAAATGCACTACTGCCCAAATCATAACACTGTGCCACTTCACCTAATTGTGAATGACCTCATGTCAATATAAAATCTTTTTAAAAAGTCATTCAACTCGGCACTCCCTCTGTTTTCCGTTTACTTAAAAGATCACTTCACATTGTATTCTTCAAATGTGTGTCTTGCAATGACTTGTAGAGCTCCTTAATTAGAATTTTGCTGACCAAAAAAGTTTGGTAACAAAGCTAAGAATAAAAAAAAACAGGTTTCCACCTAAGTGCTCCATGCATATATTATCATCAGGCCTCTATTCTCAGCCCAAGAATTTTACTGTGACTGCCTGCCGTGTCTCATTACATGATCCAGATATGGATTTTCTTCTTTTTCTGTCTGTACAGTGACACTACTCTCCACAGATATTACCAACTGGATCCCTACAATTCCCACCATTTATCGGCACATATCCCCCCTCTTGAGGACAGAATTTCTTCCGGGGAGTTTTTTTACTATTGCTATTGACAGAAAGCAGCCCAAGGCTATTTCTGTCACTATTAATAGAATGCTGTGGAAGCTAAAGGGGGGGCTCTAAAGCAAATGTTAGTTCAATAATGGAGCTTCTCTGTGCGAGTTGTGGCTTTGCATCCTGTGGCTACAGTTGGACTTTAGTTGTACCAAATTATGTGCATGCTAATACATGTAATTCAGAAGGTGGCAGTGGAACAACTGGAGGAAAGAACAATGTTTTTTCAGGACAACAGGGTGACATCTTTTTTGCCAAGTTAGTTTAATCCTTCCATTCGATTTCAATTTGCATACTGTACAAGATTTGAAACAAGAGTCTGCTGCAATGACATATATTTTCGAGTCATGTTGTCAAGAAAAAAAAAAGGCTTAGGATTTTTGTATCAACCTTCAAAGACCAAATCTGTGCATTTGGCAGCCTTTACATCACCAAAGGAAAAAAAGCTGTTTCCTACAGATGGATGAAATGAGTGCAGACGACTGACATGCCAGCGAAGTTCACAGACGTGGAATTCATGACGGTGCCTCAACTAAAGGAAAAAGCAAGGAAACAGCTGCCATCTGTGACTAAAGTACAGCTAACCATCCGTGGATACCATGCCTCATCTTTGTGCAAGCAACACACTCTTGCATAATTCATGTTTCCAGTGATGCAAGCATAAATTATCAATCAATGACCCTTCCTCCAGTTGTGATACTGCCGCTACCAACTCAGACACAACAGGCACTTCTTTTAGCTACAGGTGGGACTTCCTAAGATTTGTACAGTGTTTAGAACTTAGCTACTTTGGTGTGATGTTTGCCAGTCAAGCAACATAAAATGCAGCTTGACTTCTACGCAGACGGCTGTGGGAGGAGGAGACTTCATAAGCTATTTAGGACCTAACTTTCAATATCCAGCTAAACACCATAAACACTTCCAAGCGTTGTTTGTATGATATTTCTATTTGCAACCCTAACTGCTTTTTTTGGGCCCGTGTATACAGAGAGTTAGATTGTGTTGACACGTCCTCTGGCACAAAGTGGGTAAGAGACTCCAAATGCAGTGAGCTGGACTGTGCTTAGCAGACTTGTTTGGCATTCCTCGGGGAGTGTTGCTGAACAGAACAATAACCATGCTTATGAAACAAAGCATCACTGGGCATGAGCAGTACAGAAATACTTTATGTGGTGAGATTGACAGTAAGAACACTATCATAACACTGACTAACGGAGCTTTAAACAATTTCAGAGTTCCATTTCTTCAGTAAAGTCTGGAAGACAACAGACCACAAAAACACAAAGCTTTGCTTTGCATTTACTTTGGGTAAGAAAAATGGAAATTTTCAACAAAGGGACGTGCAATGGAACTTTTTTGACACAGTTCTTGTTGAATAGTACTCCTTTGTGTCTCATTTAACCAAGTTTTCAACTTTTGCTGGGCATTTTCATGTTTGTCTTCTCAATTGTTGGATGTGTTGCTGCCATAAAGGGTGAATTGTTGTTTCAGTACAGTTAGCCAGTAAGCAAAATGTTTTCACAAATATTTTGTATGAGCAAATTTTGGTTAACAACTTGAACAGATAAGATCAATACTAAGTACCGTCTAATGACATCACTGCGAAAGTGCTCTCATTTGTTAGGAAAAGCATGGAAGAATGTTAACTGCATAAACATGTCCATATTTTAATAAGAGTAACTGAACAGTTATCTCAAATTTGAGAGAAATAGAATGTTCCACATTTAAAGGTGAAATTTACATCATGGACCCTTTGAGAAAGAACTTGTCATCCTTTTCAATGAATCATACTATTGAAATAATGTTGCCAAAGTGGTGCCCCTACATGGAATGAAGCTATGCACGTTGCAAACAGTACTTCTCTTGCTGAATCCGTGATGAGATTTTTACAGTCCCCTAAAATGTGGCCAGTTTTACCTTCTTCTTATCAATGACATAAAATGCCTGCGAGTCCTGCAACAGCATGCGATCTGGGCCCATGGGGTCAAAAGTGACGGCTGTGATGGTCTCTCGTCGGCTCAGCCAGGCTTCGTGGTGGCCCACTTTGTGAAGCCTCTTGGTCCACGCACTGAAGCCCTTGCGGATAAAGTCAAATTCTGCAATCTAAGTGGCAGGGGTGGGGGGAGGACGTAAGAGAGCATCATTACGTGAGTCTTAATTTTGGGGAACGGTTTCACCAAACTGGCCAGGCAATGCATCTATCCCTGTTTCTTTGGTTTGTCTTTTTGAAAATCATCATTATATTTTTGCAGGGGTGGAAAGTGGGGCAGAGTTGATAAAAATGAAACAGATGGGATTCTGATGGTTAAATTACCAAAAAATTAAAAAGGTGCTTCACAAACACAGCCGTATATCTCTCTGAGTCAAACACACTGTCCTACATCATTCTTATTTTCCAGTTAATTCGGATTAAATGTCTACAGGGAAGTGGGGTGTTTGCCCTCATGAATGCTTGCAGGTTCTGAACTCATCAAACTAAGACTGATGTCAAAGCGAAACCTTTATCACAGGTTAAGTTAGCCACCTTAAGCTCCTGCACGTGACACTAATGCACCTAGACAACATAAAAAAACATCAACCCACAGTGCGATCTGTGTAGACAATCGTCAGATGCTGTGTGTGTGGATTGATGGCTAAGGCACACGGCTGGTGCTTGTAACCGGGCAGACGGCACTGAAGCTGGTGAAACAACAAGGAAAAGACGGACAGTCAGTGTGACTACCTCAAATTTCTGAAATTTGGGAGATTGGTTGAGCTGTTCACAGATTTTTTGGGGGGGCGGTAGGATCGGTAGCAACCCAAGAGTGAATAAAGGGTTATAGTTGTATTCACAATGGACCATAACAGGTGCAAATATGACCCCGCATTAGATTCCTGTTTTAGAATAAAAAGCTTGTCCAGAACAGAAAAGGACTTACGAAATACCTTTATTGAAAACTATTTCAACTGTTACATAATGCATCCAATATTCCCAGTTTACAGTTAAGTATGCTTCACACCACTTCTGTGGAAGCACACCGAACAGCACAACTTCCATTCTTAAAAGCTGCTACTGTGCCACGGTAACCAAAGGATTCCATGGTTGCACGACAGAATTACTGTTGCGAACTATCCTGCTCAAGGGCACAAGCTGAAAGCCCACGCTTCCCAATCTGGAGCTGATTCACATCCACATCACAGACTCCTTAAAGAAAGGGTAATGCACTAACTAATGGGACCATGAAGCAACAATGAACACAGCGCAGAGTCGACCATCTGGCAATAGCCTATTTCCTCTTTGACAAACACACTCTTAGTCACTTTACAAGGCCAGCATATCAAGCATGATGGGTTCATGAGAGGTGCAAACCAGTGACACTCTGTTGGAGGCCAGACAATACCTTTCTGCTGTCCAAGTTATAGACAAAGATGTTGCCTTTGTTATCAGCGGCAGCGATGAATTTTCCATTGTCGGTGACAGACAGCTGGTTGATGGAGTCTTCCATTGGAGGGAATGAGTGCTGCACTGTGGGCTGAATGCTGTCCACCTGTATCACCTAAAGATTGGATCAAGAAACTTTTTTGTAAAGATGAGAACACTGCCATCCTGTCTACTTTGCTTTTCAACGACACACAGGAGTGAACTGTTAATATTCATTTATCAGAATAGTCTTTAATGACAAAGCTTGTGAAATACAGGAAACTGAGGAACTTCTCAGGAACTTCTGGGGTATCAAGTTGAGCTCTTTATCAACTGTACTTAACTCTACTCCAGGATGACAAGTGATTTGGGATTTCAGACTCTCATTCTGCAGGTTCTATTCTTTGTCCCAGGTGGGCCCCCTCCCATCTTAGAGACAAAACTTTTCTTCTGTCTCAGTCTGTGAAACCTAGCCCAAAGTTTGCTCTATCCATAGTTTGTATGAAGTGGGTACTGGCTTTCTCATTCACCAGGCATGTGTTTTTGTACAGATATGTGCCAATGCATCGAGTGAACACCAATTGAGCAAAGCATCAATGCAGGGGAAATCATGCTTGTGTTGTTGGAAATGAAATGTGAATTTGGGGTCATTCTATAAATCAGGGGTCCAATTTTTTCTGTGTCCCTGTCACATCAGACGTGATTCTGTAAGTTCAGAACTAAATTTCTAATTTCCAAGAGTGATGAATTAATGCAAATTACCTACCAAACAAAATAATAATAGTTTGATATCAATTTCAGAGATATTTCCATGTCAAATTACACTGGTCAGGTGTGACTGGGACACAAAAAGTCACAATTTGGAACCCGAATTATAGAATGACCCATTTGTAACTGTAAATAAAGTTGAAACAGCAATGACAAATGTTGAAAATTGTGACTGCAAGAATCAGAAAGACTAAAGTGCTGAAATTGCACTGAATCTGCAGATATCAAGCTGTACACACATAACTTTAGAGGCAGGTGACGAGGGCTTATTGTAGTGAACAATTCCTTTTTAACTCCAACTTTGTTATACAATTCAATGGCACGGTTTGGACGAGTGAATTGGATTGTATTTATCATTGCAGGGATTTGACAGTCCAAATCATAGGAGAGTTAATGAATCGGGTCTTTCTGAAACAGTCTAGACTCGACATCATGCATGTTGACAACACACTGCGGTGCAAGTGTCATAAATTGAAAGACATAAATTCCAGTCCACAAAATGAAGCTCTCAATCACTTAAACATACCCTATCTTCAGTTTAAAAAAATGGTTTGCTGTAAATGGATTATAGGCTGCTTTTCCATGCACGCTGGTCACTACTGCTTGCTTACACTGACATTTTATATCTATTGTCCACGCTCACCTCAGGCAAACAGTTTCCCATAGCAATGTTACCATTCAGTTGGGACCAACGATTTATGTTCATTCTATCCGGGATTTTCTTGAGGTCAACTACAAATATTAGGACTGCATCTCCAAAAAACGTAGAATATGTGCACCAACAGGAGATGACACTGTGTGATCTATTATGAGAATGCCCCAAGGGGAACCAACCAGATGCACAACTGCCAAATAATTTTCATCGGAATGTGCACAATAAACCCATCACATCTTCATGTGGAAATTAGGTGTACCAAGGCATTCACGTGGCTGTCATATCTCTCATTACCCTGTTGACAAGGGTTCCTGCACGGAGGCCACATTAAAGACTAGTTTCTGGTAATTTACTGGTAATTATTCTGTTGCTAGAGTCAATACAAACATTTGTATACTAATAAACTGATCTGAAGTCTCTCCAAAATGACTAGTCAACGTAAGCGAAGGCATCAGTGGTCTTAGATCCAACTGCCAGCAAACCTATTTTAATGATTCCCCACTGTGAGTGAAACGGCACCTACAAGCTTGGAAACAATGTTGATGGCAAGTACACACACACCGGTATCATAGTTAAGGAGACTACACACATGCTGAGGGATAGTAACTGAAGGAACAAATTCAATCCGGAACCAGGGTCACTTTGCTGTCTGTATGATTTCCAGAACCGCAGCATTTGCTTTGAAAGCAAAAAATTTGTCATCCTTTAGGAATATTTCACGAGTCAAATGTACGACAGTTCACATGGACGTGTCTATACCTTCATTAATACTTGGTACAAATTTCATTTTTTTAAACTGTGGTTTCTGGTTTCACTGATATACTCGAAAGTTCCACTGTCAGGAAATCTTGTGCAATCCTTAGCAAGCCAGGAGCTTAGGCAAAGGGTGTGTATCATCCTGAGATCACTACATTTTCCAGATGATTCAGATGCCTTTCAGCACTTTGATCATCTAGTATTAAAAGAATGAGACCCACGCTCAAGGTGGCATGTTGTATAAGTTGTTGAATAACCTTTTCCCAAAGCTGCAAAATGTTCACAGGTTTAATACAGGCCAACGAAAGCAGAATGCGTTTCATGAAGCACGTATGTCAGCCAGTTTTGACAAGTTCATACAGGAAATGAAGGATCTCGTCTGACCAGCAGGTGACTTTTCTCCTTCAGGCTAGATTCCAAAGAAACAAATTGGTAATCTTTCCAGGGCTGTAAATGACATTGTGTGGCTGGAATCAGTTTCAATTACATGTTGAAAAAGAATTATTCTGCACTATTTTCCAACAAGTGACCTTTGACCAAGACTGTCCATCCACTTCATGGCCTCACTACTGTTACAGCTAACAATGTGAATAAAAAAAAAACGGGAACAAATGTGCACATTTTTCTAACCAATCACCACTGGTGACTGCCGAGTGACTTTTGACCCTTCTCTGATTTCAAAATGATTTTACATACACCCTAGGGTTAATGTGTAATCAACTTCTGTGTGTATTTCCACAGCCAACATTATTGACTAAACGCACCTGAAATTATCAACAGCGGAAATGCAACAAAAGAGGGATTTTACAATTTTTCATAAAATGACAACCTCTTACCAAATGACCTCTGGCTCAAATGTACAAGAACCACATGGGGCATGGTTAATGACTGCAGTTGGCTAAGAATGATTCAAATCAGCGCAAGAATGTTTACAAAGCATTTTACATAATTGACAGACATGCAAGGATTCCTTTGCAAACTCAGAGCAATTTAAGGCTCCCAGACACTATGAACGCTGTGGAAATAAATGAACTGAATTAAATTTAAGAATTACATCAACACAAAATAAATATTGACCTCATGCTTTGAAGTAACTAATGGACAAAAGAAGATGTGTTTTGGGTCAAAATGCAAAATATTTTTTGGTTGTAACTTCCTCGTGTGGAATATCTAGGTCAGTAATTTGCCCATGCATAAAGTGTGCCCGTGCAGTTGCTGTGTTGAGTGGACAATTTCCTTTGTTAGGAATGTCGAGACCGAGTTGTAATTTTGTTGCTATACTGTTTCAAATTTCAACACGTGTCGTCCCCACAACTACAAACAACGTGTGCCTGTACAAACATGACCACAAATGTATGCGCATTCGTGCAGTTCTATATGGATACATGTGAAAGCCCACTCACCGGTATTGAGGAAATGGCTTAAGAGTGCGTGGTCTAAGATACAGGCATGCAACTTGGACTAGGACAAAAGAACCTAGGAAATTTCAATCTTGACAAGACTTTGTACAGTGTGTTTTTCATTTTCAATAGCATGAGTGTGAAGTGAAAAACGAGGAAATCGGCTGATCCAAGAAAAAGTTGCATGCCTGAAAATAGTCATCTCGTGAAAATAGAACAAGTCATACCTCTTTATGTTTATGGGGAGGGGGACTCCAAGACAGTATGGAGGAGGAGTGGGAGAAAAGGACAGTCTGCAGAGCTTATCACCTGAATTAAGCCTTGATGGGATGCCAGAACTAGCTTCTCAGAGGTCTTGGTGAATGCCATTAGATGAGCTGGATGTAAGCTGGATGGTAAGGCAGGAACCTGCAAAGACAAGAACGTAGCCATTACCAAGACAAACGTGATCACAGAAAGGTTTGGGGGCTGGCTCTGTCTGTGATCGATGCAATCATTTTCAACATTAAAAAATAAGTATACGCACTGATTGTAGTGTCGCATTTTGGACTCGGCTCAAGGATAATCCTAAACAAAGACCAAGACAAAGAAATGACAGATATGACCAGCATTCACACACAAAGACAACATGCAGTTGTACACATTCTAACGAAAATTGTTCTGTATACCGGTACATTAAAAAGGTGTGCGGTGGGGAGATGTTAATTTATATTATATAAGTCCCACCCGAGTAAGCTTGTGACTTTTTTCGCAAGCTCTCGGACAAGCACTGAGCACACAGTGTTTATTAATATATATGTTGGGTAAGAGCAAAACCCGTTATATAAATTAACATCTCCCCAATGCAAAAATACATCTTGAAAATCAGTAGCTATTCCCATACTAAGTCTACAGTGTATGCAGACATGCACATGGATACCACTGTAATCTCGACATCAAACGGCAAAGTGCTTACAAGTTTTTCCCTTTAAAAAAATATAAAACAAAAAACCAGCTGCATAAATTTCATGTTGCTCAGCCCAAAGGCATTATTTGAATGAATCCTTATAGACAAATCCGGCCAAAAAAAAATTAGAAGCCATGACTGTGGGGCCATCCTGTTTGCACGCAGGTGGTACGCACGTGTTACATTTTTCTCGGACCAAATGAATGTCGCGACTTGCCGAAGTACGCACATGCTGAAGTCAAGACACGTGCAAGAGTGTGATGGCCCTGCAGGAATGGCGGTTCCTCGGATTTGGCTATATATAATAATAAAAGATCCTGTGGAACGACAGCAGTGACATAAATAAAACATTATTTAAGGATAGCAGCCACTATACTTTTGCTTAGAAAATCCTGAACAGGCGACTACCTTTAAACGTCTTTTTTGGGGGGAGGGGGTTTCAAACATTTCAATGGGAGTGTCATTGCAAGAGATGCCAGAAGGCAGGGATATGTTGGACAGACACTAGACTTCTTACCTTTGATAACGACAGCGGGGAGTGGTTGAGGTGAAACATGCGCACGCGCTCCACATCTGAGTAGGCCAGCCATCTGCCACAGCTGCTGATAGCACTGCAGGCAATGTGTTCCCCATTCTGATTGTTAGGGTAAATAGCAGGAGACGGAAACCAGAGTGATAAATAAACACTTTGGAAGATGCGGGGAGGGGGAAATACATCAAAATGTGGCATTCACATTGGTGACAAGAGATCAAAGCGGCCGACAATTAGAAAAAAAAGAAAAACTGATCTCACAACGTCATTTTTCTATACCGCAGATGGTTGTCACATCAATTACACGCTAACGACTACTGTCTCTTCTATGGAGGACAATGTACATGTACATGTGTGTTTATCAGATACATGTAGGACAGTGATCTCGTTACTGTAACAATAATGTCACACAACATGTAACAACCAACACTGCAATGAACAACAGTCGGTCAAACTTGAAGTCCACATGGACTTCTTGAATAAAAAAAAAAACAAAATGCTCAAGGTGAAATACAGACTGCTACAGCAAAAAAATGCTGCATGTCTTTGAAATCAAAGAATTCCCACGACTTAATGCTCTGCCAAACATTCAAACAGTGCAACACTCCATACATTGTTAATTATGTAAATCTTTTCTATTCGAATACTTAAAAATAAAATATCTTTGAATGAAAAAAAATGAGGAAATAGCAAGCTTGTTGCATCATTTCTTGCAACCACATGTAGTTTTCATCAAATGAGGCCTTCTTATGATGATTCTGATAACAAAGTTAAAAGGTATTGTCTTATTGACCAAACAGCCCCCTTTTTCCTATTAATACTTAAATTTTCATATAACTGGAAATCAAAAAGTGAATTATTTCAAATGACTCATGTCAACTTTATGTTTGTGATCTGATGCTAATTGGAATTATTTCACGTAAAAGCCCTGATAGTTCTGCAAAAATTATTTTCAGGAAAAATGCTTAAAGCGATCAGGTTTGTCAAAAACAGAGCGCTCATTGGATACATGTGCCGATATGAGAAAAACAGTCCCCCGCTTAATCCTTACAGTTCTGTCAACTCAATCTCCCCTTGTAAGTTAAAGCCCCAAATCTGTTACACTGGTTTCCCTGCACAATGGCAGATTTGTAAGGGATTAAGGAAGAATACCAACCAAGAAAAAAAAGGATGAGGAAGTTAAGGAGTTGAAGAAATAAATGTCAAATGAAGCAATTTCACATCCACTCTTTGGTCATTCCACAATTTTCCCTGGTAGATTTCAAAAGAGTTGCTACAGCTACTGAGGTATAAACACCCAAGACTGTAAATTTGAATACCCTCAGATCAAATCGTCCCCCCCCCAGGATGGAGTGCTGACCCACCACAACCACCATCACTGGCATAAGAGTCACGTTTTTTATGGCCTCAGAAGACAACCAAATTTATGACCAAACGTAAACTTCTCAGGGGATCCACACATGACATGCCTTGGCTAGGAAACAAAATACTGTCAGTGAACATTAACTTTCTTTTTCTTCTCTGCAAGTCAAATTGACGTGGATATGTAAAGCAATACTCAAGATTATTTTACAATGTCACTATGAGTTTTGCATTGCAATGAATTTATTTTAACAAGATGCAGTGATTCAGTAGGCCTAAAAAAAAAAGAGGACAGGCTTCCCATCCAGAGGAATGTTTCACTGTCTACACCCGCAAAGACAGGTGCTGTGACATTTTAAAGCATCTTAAACAACCTGGTTCTGGCAAGAGTAATCCCCAGTATCGTAGGAGCTGAACCTGAGGAGCCAGACAATAGTGGTTCAATAACCTTTCAAGCAGTCATTCTTCTTCTGTGCCTTGTACTAGGACTTGTACACTCATCTCCATTGTCACTCGTCAGCGACTGCACATGAAGTGCAACCCCTCTACGTGGCTGGATCGAAACTACGAGTGGAGGATATTGAAATCCATCCAAGTTCATTCAACTGTGCCAGGGCTACAAGGCTGTGTGGGCCAGACAGTGGCGACAGCAGTGGCCGTTTCCCAGTGTCTGAATGCCCTACAAGCCCACAAGGAGTTTGTATCTGTTTGGGATCGGAAGGGGGGGGGCTACAGGAGAGACACAGCGAGAGGGACGACAACTTGGGGTTGTGTTTCAGGGGCTTAGCAATCGAACACTACTCACAACATGATTAGTCATGTTGGTATGTCGGGGAGGGAAGGGAGGAGGGAAAAAAATCAATGGGGGATACATGCCCACGAGGGAAAACACTGCACTTCTAATCACCCACTTGTCTTGTCTCATATTAGCTTGTGATTCAATATCCTCCTGTGTGCTGGCAGTAACTGCATTGCCATCAATCAATTCCAGGGTATTTCTTGTTAATCTAATTTCTTAGCCCAATCTCCGCCAAGAAACGCACAAGGGGAATATTAATGAGCGTTTTGATGCAGAAGTTTTGCACGAAATTTACACTCTGGTTGAAAACTTCTCACTTCAAGAACAAAAGACTTTGGACGACAATTACACCGAATGCTTGAGTACAACAAACGTACAGTTGTTGAAACACTTCACTTTCAGCTCTGGAACTACATGTAGAGACCAGTTTTGATGCAAGTTACACTTAAACTTCTATCAAGAAAGAACAAATTGTATGCGGAGATCTTGCCCAAAAACTTTAAAATAAAATATTCACAAGACACCTGTCCCAATTACCCATGCATCACTGCACTTTAAGTACAGTCCAAACATATTTCCTCTCATATCCTCACTCGGTCAATCACACGGCTCTTCGGTTCTCCCCGTCTGATAGCGAAGCATTACCCTGTTTTGCAAGAGGTGGAAACGGGCCAAATAACAGACTGGAATGCACGTTGGCCACTAGCGGCAAGTTTGACTAATACCGGCCTGATGAAATAAATCATTCCAGTTTGTCTAGGAGGGTGAAGGACCGTACACAATATTACGTACAAAAAAAGAGCCCCTGGTGCCAGATTACACACAGAAAAATCTGTTTCTTGTACCTGACCTTGCTCAAAACACAGCACTGGTCTTTGTTAATTTATTCGCAGTAGCGGTCACACGTGTGACCAGAGATCTCAGATTTATCAAAATCTGGATAATCAGGCAGACAGAAATTTCCGTACGAAACAAAAATTCTGTGATACCCAAGAAAAGACTGAGAGAAAAAAGGAAAAGCTCAACTTGCAGTGAGACTGCAAGTAAGAGTTTCTCTAACCATTCCTTTCCAACACTGTTCCTTTCAGCAGAAGTACCGGGTAACACAGTTTGCTTTTCTATCACGGTATCTTCTGGCAAGTTCTTAATGAGAACAAATTAAAACTGTCTATTGTTCCTGAACATCAAGACGCAAAATGCTGCCTCTCACAGCCATTTTACCCTTAAAAATGGCAGGTAAATCAGGTGGGAATATGTCACACAAGCCTATTTCAGTTTCCATTTGTCAAGCTATATTCTCCACAACTCCTAAGGTTCTGTGCTAATTCTGGATGTCTCCTTTGTGAGAAAATGTCTCAGCTAGTTCACTTCCAGGGGCCGTCTTAATCTGAATGGCAGACATGGAAACAGCACTCTTTCCATGGTCGGCCGATTTTGTGTCAGTAAATCCCCACCTGCCAGGGGGTAGTGTTGTTATAAGACTGATTAATTTCAATGGCAACGTCCACACCCTACAGCAAAAGTACTCAAAAACTCTAGACACAGTTAATGCGCCAGACAAGTAATGGATTTGGCTCTTTCTGTGTGCGTGCATTTGCCACAATGACGGGGGCGCCCTTGAAATTGAGCGGGTACATTTTCCTCAGCTACAACTTTCATCAAAGGAAGTCACTGATGGGAGATTTTATTTTTATTCGTTGAAATACATGTATCTCCTCAGGTTATCAATATTTTTTAGAGAATTTCTCCTTCCAAAAGTAACAAACACACTAGTACATAAAAAGGACAACTTGTGAGATACTGTAGTGATGCTGAAGTTTATCACTGATGTACCCGTATGTGTACTGGAGAAGAAACCACACTCCACAGAATTTTTTTTTCATGTTTAAGTTTACAATTGAAAATATTCATCAAGAATCCTCTAATTTGGCATTCCTGTCATGAATGATTATATAAAAAAAACAATGAAGCTGTTTTGCTATGGAGTGACTGGGATCTTCTCCAAACAAAGATTGTTGTCCAGGATAATCTCCTACAGAGCGGACTCAGTCCAAACGTCAGTGTAGAATGAAATTGAAAAGCTATGCGGCAACTGCCTTAAATAATACAAGTCACTCTGCGTCATAGACGACGGGAGCACATTAATGCCCCTCAAGAACATTGAACTCTCCCGTCTCTCTTTTTTTTGCTGTCTCTCGTTTCTCTCTTCAGACAATAAGGGGTTACCGGTATATCGGTCACAAAAGAGCATTGCCCTAGGTTGCTGTTAATGACCAATCATGGGGCCCCACTGTGCTGCCCAGACAGATGCCAACGGAATTATGGGTGATGGCGTGTCTGTTTCCACTCAGCCGAAGACTGCATGGCATGGTCGACCGGCGAATTCATGTGCAGATGTTTAATCTATAAACCCCCCCCTCCCCTCCTCTCGTCTCCCCTCCCCCTTATTCTCTACCGCTGAAGTCAAGCCCGGTGCTTGTGGCTATCACATTCAAGTCAACTGTCAGCTCTGGCTGAGGTGTAATATGAGCATTTCTGGGGCTTAGCAGCTTTGCGTAAGTAAATTTTTATGTCCCATGGTTAAAGTCCTGGGACTTAAGATATGGCACAGGTTGTGGGGAGGAACTGCAGGGCAATGATTGGGGTTGAACCATTTTTATTTTGCGTAATCCTTATTAATATGCTAAGAAAATAAAATTTGAGAGAAAATATAAAGAAAATGTCAAAGTGGGTTACAGGTAGGAATTGACCGCAACAAGTAACCGATGTATGGGTCACACTGGATGTGAAATTTCAAAATAAATTACTAGTGAAGCATGACATTTCCACCAGTTATAATGGTACATATATATCTGTGGATGGGCTAAAATTTGGCTAATTGTGATCATTTTAATGCCATCGGAGCAATGCTAAATAGGAAAACAAGTGCATTTCTAAAAGGCAGACCAACCATGTTTTCCACAACTACAGTCAAAAAACCATATCCCAAGAATAATCTTTAAAAATCGTTTGCATGACTTTGATGACCTGCAAACAAAAACAGGCACAGCGAAACAAAGGATACATGTTAGTATCATCTGAGGGCATATCTTACATGTCTGTATGTGATGCAGAAGTGTCACTTTTATGTTAGATGAAACATGATGTCTAAGGAACCTTACCATCTGCTTCTGATTACAGGGTTCAAGGCCTCTGCTTCCCCCCCAGGAAACTGCCCGTAATTTGAGACAACATCTGCAAGTGCTGTCTTTGTTTTTCCTTCGTTCCACTGAGCCCAGCTGTCTACGCTTTTGCCGATGTTATTCGCCAAATTTGGTCTGGCTTGATTTTTGCTCGATCCAGGAGCTGGTGACAATCGCACGCAAAAAAATGTAACATTGGTTGGATTCACTCAGTGATGGCGGGTTCCAATTAAAAGAAAGCACCACACATAAGGTGCAGCCATTCTCAAACATCCACCCTGTGCCTGGATTTCACTTCATTTTTAATAAAGCACCACACATAAGGTGCAGCCATTCTCAAACATCCACCCTGTGCCTGGATTTCAGTTCATTTTTAAAAAAGCACCACACATAAGGTGCAGCCATTCTCAAACATCCACCCTGTGCCTGGATTTCACTTCATTTTTAATAAAGCACCACACATAAGGTGCAGCCATTCTCAAACATCCATCCTGTGCCTGGATTTCACTTCATTTTTAATAAAGCACCACACATAAGGTGCAGCCATTCTCAAACATCCACCCTGTGCCTGGATTTTACTTCAATTTTAATAAAGCACCACACATAAGGTGCAGCCATTCTCAAACATCCACCCTGTGCCTGGATTTCACTTCAATTTTAATAAAGCACCACACATAAGGTGCAGCCATTCTCAAACATCCACCCTGTGTCTGGATTTCACTTCATTTTTAATAAAGCACCACACATAAGGTGCAGCCATTCTCAAACATCCACCCTGTGCCTGGATTTTACTTCAATTTTAATAAAGCACCACACATAAGGTGCAGCCATTCTCAAACATCCACCCTGTGTCTGGATTTCACTTCATTTTTTAATAAAGCACCACACATAAGGTGCAGCCATTCTCAAACATCCACCCTGTGCCTGGATTTTTTCTGGCTCCTTCTGCAACAATTTTAGCTCGTTTTTTTGTGTTTTTTGTTTTGTTTATTTCAACACATGGTAGTAAACAAGTTTTGTCTGGGAAGGAGGGTAGAAATGAACTAATGCACACTCAACTCTAAATCTGCAAAGAACATGAATTGTTAGAGACCTGACATGACAAATGACTGATCAAAGTTGGACAATTGATCGTTTCAGACTGAAACAAGCAAGCAGACTTTAAAACCAAAAAGGCTTCCAATATGAAGTTATTGCAGGGCTGTCTATGCTGGGCGACTCCCTGTTCCCCCCCAAAAAAAACAAAAAGTAAATTGTTACTTTTGGTATCAAATTGAAACTTAAGATATCTCTTCAAAATTTCATTGAAATTTGATGAGGCATTGTGGGGATAATCTTAATTACGTAAGACCATCGCTTTTGTTCTGTCCATTGGGATTTACCACAGCAATCAAAATGCTATGCTTAAAGCTCTTTAATACCCTTTTATTCATGGGATCACCGGAAAGGCCTGCAAAATTAGGACACTGAACCGTAAAGGGTTCTGTTATGCTAAAAATCTGTTTTATGTCCCACCTATAAACAAACAGGATCCTGAAATGGTTCAAAGAGGTTAATGTTACAGAAGGAAATGAAAAAAGTACTTGTTACAAATTGATTGAGGTAAACTGCACAGGTTCAGCTGAAGTTGCTTTCTCTGGCACAAGCTCAACAAAGTTTCATCAAGTCTACAGCTAGAAAGAAACTTGAAAGAAGTAAGTAACCAGAACGGTTGTGCGATAATATAGGATTTGAGTTGAGTGACAGCACTGATTTGCAAGACCCACTGTATAAACTTCCACTGGACAGAACGAAAAAAATGAATTGTGTTGCATAATTGAAAAATATCTCTGCAACACATTATCAGATTTGATAGAAATCTTCAGTTTTGAAAAGGCGACATCTTAAGCTTTAATTTGATACCAAAAAGAAAGTTCTGACAATTATTTTGAGACAAAATTAATGTTACTTTTGGGTTGCATTTTTGGAAGATTTAATACCCTGTACAGAGAGAGTGGTGATGACTTAACTTAAGAAGCCATTTTGATTTTAAAGTCTTGCAAACGATCAAACGAAATGATCAACGATGCAACTTTGATTTGTCATGTCACCTCTAACCCTAACTTCCTCTGGTGAGTGTAAAATCATTTTGAAATTGGAGGATTTAGGACTGGTAAGGTTAATCTAATAATTTATAGCCATTATCCGATCAACTAGTGCAAACCCACACACAATACTGCAAAACATAATGGTGTCATACATCACCTCAAGCGGCTAACCATTCTGTTATACAGATAAGGACTAAGCAAGAATGGATTGCTGTTTTGGTTTTTTTTTCAAGTAGGTATGTGGCTCTTCCTTGGTCTATAGCCAGATATCTTGCAATGTCATTTTCCTTTGCAGTCTGCCATAGGAACAGACGTTTGACGTTTCATTCAGCTCCCTAAGCTGAAGTCTCTGTCAAGCATGTTTTTTCATGAGAAATCCAGACCGACATCTACGATGTACATTATGAATGCCACATGACTGAATCCCACAAGAACATGAGACCATAACCACAAGGTACAGGTAACTTTGACCCATCAACTGAAAAACTAGGGGGTTTTTTCCCCGTAAGCGCCATCCTTGGGAAGTCCCTCAACTTTCTACCTTACTTCTTCAAATACACCAAACGTTGTAATGGCAAAAACATTCATGGAAATTGATAGATCAATGAATCACACTGATATGCCACACTATGCAAAAATGGTGCGTGCTAGCGTTTGAAAGCCACCAGGGAGTAAACAACTCAACCTGCATGACACAGGTTGAGTTTAAGTGACACCACCACATCAATATTCCCTCGCTGAAAACATCTAAACTCAAGACTGACCTACATCTAAAACTGACTTGAGATAACCTATGATGCAGAAGGCAATTCATGAATTATAACAGGTTCATGCACTTGAAGGGGCTGATCTAGCATTACGTGACATGAGCAATTCTGAAAAAGTGAGCTGCCCAGCATTGAGTTGAGGAGGCCTTTATTCGACTTCACTGTCGACAACCTGCACTTATTAACCTCCAGATAATTAGTCCCATTTCGGCGCTCATATAAAACACAAAATAATGAAATGCACACGGATACCTTAAAACGTAAACGTAAATTCAACATTATTCCATTGACACTTTGTGCAAAATGTGCAATTATAAATGAGAACTGTATTTAACATTAACGAAAGTGCACCCCATGCGACAAACGAGGAAGTTCAAAGTGTTCATTTGATGAAACTAGTCCGCTCTACACAAGTTTCTTGAAGTTTGAAACAAAACTATATGGCACTTACTTTAGCCTTCAGCTCTAACAGCTTAACCTGCTGGGTGGACAGTGGAAGTGTTTCTCCATCAGAGCCTGTAATGTAAAAGCAGACAGAAACTGATGATAAACTGGAATGTGTAGGTAAACCACTAACATTTAGTGGGTGATCCACTAAATGCTATAATTAAACCATGTTCCAAGTCCAACAAGCACACTGACACGTGGCATAGGTCACTTCAAAATACAGTCTGACAAACTGTTTACTGGAGCCTTTAATTATAGACCGATACGAGGAGATGCTGTAACTACATTCACACACGCTTCCTTAAACTTGAGCTCTCACTTTTGTAATTAACAACTCCCTCTCGGTCAATAAGGAATGTTACACATACGTACAACCTGCACTGCAGCATATTACCAATGCTGCTTTGATTACTGGCTTAGTCTATTGGTAGCAGGATGAATATTGGACCAACAGGAATGCTACTAAAGTCACATACTCACAGGACTCAGACAGGGACGTCTTGGACTGTAGTCCGAGCCTGAGCCCCTTTGCCAACACTCTTAATATTTCTTATAAACTAGTGACTAAACATTAAGATCTCTACTCCTTCAAAGGACATGTACTAGGGGCAACAGTCTCCACTCTTAGACTTGATTCAAGCTACTCACATCTGTGCATTATATGGTAGGAAACTTGGCAACTCCTCAACTAAGATACCACATCAACCCCAGCAATATCCTGGGTGTGCTTCATAAATATGCCTTTCACTGAATTAATAACGATTACAAAATTTTTTAGCAAAAAAGCAGACTAAGCTAACAGCACTTTTCTCATCTGAGAAGGCATTCAGCTTTTGATGATGCAGCACTTCATAAAAACAAGGAATACCAACTTTGCCAACACTAAAGGTAATTCACAGTTTATGATTTCTTTACAAAGTCTTTAATGTTTGTTTTCAGCTACCAACCTTCAAGCCAGGATGAAATTAAAGGATAGGGGCATCTGACCGACTTGCCGGATGCGGGGGGGGGATGACTGGATATTATTTGACACCCGAGGGCGCTGTTTAACATTTATGACATTAAATATGACAGCTTTGTTTTAAGTTCCCATTACCCCAATTCAGGCATTGTAAAATGCAATTAGCAGTTTTGAGACTGACTTCTACCCTTTTCTCTACTTTTTTTTTGGGGGGGGGCTTCGCTTTGTGTTTTTGTTGTGCTTTTGCTACGGAAAGGGCCAAATGTGTCATAAACTGTGGGACATGTGATCC
This sequence comes from Acanthaster planci, assembly GCF_054643075.1. Taxonomy (NCBI): domain Eukaryota; kingdom Metazoa; phylum Echinodermata; class Asteroidea; order Valvatida; family Acanthasteridae; genus Acanthaster; species Acanthaster planci. The sequence goes on from NC_141782.1 coordinate 16,798,904, forward strand.
ATGTTTCTTTACTGCACAATAGTATTTTACATGTGCTTGTTCTTGTTTTAATGTGCATCAATCAAAATAACTACAAAACAAGCTTAACAGGCCTACACGGTATACTTAAGTTTTCATTTCATTTTGAAAAACTTCAATCAGAATAGTTTCTTGGGGTTTTAACTCAACAAGTTAGATTATTCTATGTACACAAAAACAGGCATGCCTACTTAAAAATTAACTTGCACCTAGGCCCCTACTATTGTTTGTACTTTCTTCCAAACTTATTCTCATTATCGATATCGCAGGGTTAGATGTTTGTGCCGAAAACAATAAAAAGTTTGGCCTTAAAATAAGGAACATACACTACACTACCAAAAAGTAAATGAGCACAATTAACAAACCAAAAATATGAAGAAAAATGCTCTGTTTCACACTACAATGTGAAGATACCCGGCATGGACACCAAAACACAAGACTGCGCGTGGATGGGCTGCCACGTGGTACAGTACCATGCACGTACCATCGCCACGGCCGTACCAAAAATCGTCCTCATAGACCACGACAATGCATATCAAAATAACCATCGATACAAATGCATTTGAGAAGAAACTACAGTGAGAGGAAGACCAAGTTACTTGTAGCTTACTTCGACAGTTTGCGAGGCGACACTGTTTGACAAGTACCGTGCTGCCAGCCATGCCATCGCGGCTGTGCACAATCCAGAGCTGTAGTCTGGCTCCTAACCCGTCTACTCTTGCTATTAATTTGTCAGCGGCGTGGTATGAACCAGTATTGTGATTGCTGCGCGTATGTGATGTCTCCACAGAGCTAGCTGTCCATGTACTGTGGAAACTTGTGCGCGTGTACGACGTGTGTACTATGTGGCGTTGTGGAAGTGTCATTTGATTTCGGTGCATTTTGCCGATATTCTGGTACCTTTTTGTCAATGTTTTTGAAGAATTCTTTTTTCAAATCTCTGATTGCAATACTTAGTATTAGCATTCCTGCAGGAAAATAGAAGCGTATCGATTGCGTATCAGGGGATTTTCAGCATGTCGGGGGTTTTTGCTCAGGGTATCGGCCCGATATGCTTTTGAATACCTGGCTAGAACACTGTCAGCTACAATCTACCAAACGACTCACAGAACAAAAGAGGAATCAAGCTTTTTGTAGTGTTCTACACTGAAAGGAAATTTCAACAGCACTATCACAAGTAGAAATCTGAACATTTGGAAAATGATAAAAAACACCAGCCCCCCTCCAAAAAACTGAAATACATCTTCCCCAAAAAACTATAATTCTATGAGTGAAGCTTTACCTTCAGTTGCCAGTGTTGACCCAAGTTTCCACACCTCTAAGTGAGCTGGAAACTGGAAGAGCAGGAACTCAGCATCGGGGGCACAGCTCACACGAGATCTCTGACGAGGGCAAAGAAAGGGGTCAAAAAGAAAAGCATCATGAAACTAGGAATTCACAGCCGTGGAAAAGAGCGCATGCCCGTGTTCCACAAACTGGTCTCAATGTACACATCCTAAGTAACAAGTTAGAGCTATACCAAATCAATTGAGTACCGCCTCCTCATTCCCCGTATGGAGAAACTTTGGCATCAACCCAAAGACAAGCAAGTGGAATTTATGTGCATATTTGTAGACCACAATGAAATACAATGGAACCGATTCTAAATAATGTACTCCAAATGCAATGTGCAAGCATGACACACTGGATAACACATCAGGTGTACACGTGCATTTTCTATTTAGTGTGACGCATTACAAAGCCACACCTAAATTCATCTGCAATGCGTATGCACAAGCAAATTATTTGTGTTGCCTACACAGAGCAAAACAAACTGCCAGTGCTTTTACTGCCGGTGCGGTTTGGTTTTTGGCGTATCAATTTTGATGACACATCATTTGAGAATATGCAGATTTGCAAATAGCTGCACAAAATATGGAGTTTTCCACAGGTGTGTGCAAAATAAAAGTGAACCTAGCAGGTTTAACTTTGCACATTAAGTTGCAAAGCGCTCTAGTAATTAAATGCATCTCTACAGGTAACAACCAAGCCCTTTTTGCAACCCTGTGTCATATTTGTGGCTGTGTGAGAGGCCGGAAGCTATGATGAACAAAAAAAGGAAACTGCAGTCATTCTTGAGATGCATTTGCCTGTGTAACTCTCAATACATTGCATGAACTGAAAACATTTTAACTTTATGCTATCTTGAATTGGGGCATGTGGCCAAGTGGTTAGGGTTTGTGGCTTCCAATCATAGGGTTGGAGGTTCGAATCCAGCTGCTGGCAGTATGTTGTGGCCCTTGGCAAGCCTCTTCACCCCTGCTTGCCTCTCTCCACCCAGGAGTATAAATGGGTACCAGCATTAGCTGGGGAAGCAACCTGCGATGGACTGGCATCCCATCCAAGGGGGAATAGAATATTCTCAGTCGTTTCATACCAAGGAAACCGGAGATAAACACCAGCCTGATGAGCCAAAGTGGCTCGGACCAGACTTGCTATCTTGAAATAACCGGCCCAATCGGCAGGTCGTTTTCTTGCTATTAAGGAGTATACCTATGTTTATCTCAAGTAACATAATCAAGCAGATATCAAAGATGACATTTTAACTTCTCTCTTTATAGCTTGTACACCTCATTGCAATGTAATTAGTGGTGCAGCCAAACGCCGAACCGAACCAAAAATCATCAAACATGGCACTTTCGATACGGTTCGGATGTTTTGCTTTAATATGGCATGGAATACATGTATATAGTGCCCAAAATGCATGCAAGAAAACTTGATAAAAAGCAAACATAACAAAAAATAGATAACAAGGTATGCTGCACCGGCGCTCGGCATATGTACATGGGGTGTACACACATACATGTACACATACTATAAATGTACATGTACGTGTACAGTTAACTTACGATGGCACCGCATCATGCCATGGTTGTACAAAGCACGTAGTGAGAATTCACTAATAATCAACTGAGAACATGCAACGTATGGCTTTTCCGCTGCACAATTCTAAATTCTCACTACATCCAATTGTGCTTATGTATATTCAGATTTCGCATTATGTTTGCTAATCTCCGATAGCCATGCCCTTCATTCCATATTAAGCCAATGATGTCATAAATGGCCGTGCGAAATGAAGTTTGATTTGATGCTGATCACAGTTGGACTCATGCTCGATCAAAGGCAACTCCAGAGGGAAAACTGATTTTGCCAGGTGGTCCAGTGCAGTGCTCCAGCGTGCGACAAGATTTGGTTGGTGACGGTGACCTAACTTGCCTTTCATTTGATCATGTTTGGTCAAAGTCATAGTGTGAATACATGGTAATGGAATTTTGCCAGATTTCTAAGTTGTTCGCAAATCTCAAATAACAAAATGCCGTTATCCATTTGAAAAAGACTGATGGAAAATTGCCCCTTTGGCCACGTGGGCGCCGTCCTGGAAAAGAATGCTGACTTGATACCAAGGTTCTTCTTCAAATACATCAAAAGCCATGGTTTGACAGTTGAATCTGTTTTGTGAAAAATAACCAAAACACACTTCACTCGAAATCCAATTTGATCTTGTATCCTGTAAAGGAGGAAACTCCCATTTTCAGCAAGCTGTTTTTTCCGTTTTCACATATCCTATGATCATTTTGTTGAGTCAAGCGTGGTCCAAACACAACCTCGACCGGTAAAACATGGTCGGAAACTGTCAAACCAGCCACGGTAACTTTCTATGGAACTTTAACACCTGTACAAACAGTCATGGGGAACAGTTTAGAAAAAAATGATGTTCATATCGAAGTTGCTCGTGGATGGGGATGGAGAGGAGATTCATTGCTTATATTAACCCTCCTATGCTGAAGTCACTTTTTGGGTCACTTGGTAAACACCTCAAAGAAGCACAGCTGTGTCGTGTTGTGCACTGCACCAACAGTCCCTCACAGGAATATCAGATTGCACTTTTGTGCTGCCCAATAACTGTGCTTCACTGTTTCATGTGCATCATTGTGCAGTAAACCAAATGCAGTGAAGAGGACTGCACCAAAGACCCTGGGTCATTTTGTGCTGGCAACCTACTGTGTACACACTGAACCTGTGCATGTTTGTGTTCCATGAAGAAAATACATGCAGCAGAGTGACTGTGGGCACTTGTGCATATTTGTGCTGTAAAACCAAAGGAAGGTTAACATATTTCATACATGGAAGTACTATATACGGCATGTTCGTAGCGAGCTCTTCCATGTCTCAATGTGCATTGTACATGTACGTACATGTGTGTACATATCCGAACCGTGACCGAACCCAAACCGAACTTTGGCACCTACTTGCAGCATTAAATGTAATGCAGCAAAGAGCAGTCGCTTAATAAACTCACTTGAGGGAGAGCAGGGATCAGTCTTCTGATCTGCGTCGTCTGCTGTTTCAGTGATTTCTGAGTGATTTCAACCTCGGCAGGACTCACCAGTAGATTAGTGTCAGTACCTAGGGAAGGTGTATGGACAGTCCAAATGATTGGTTGGGTTAATATATGCCATTGCCCGCACAAAACATCCCGTGTCAACGTCAGGCTGAATATTCAGGGTTAACCAGAAAAACTCTGCCTAACCACAGCAGAAAGATGTGCAAACCTCTGGCGTATTTTTCAGTTTACATCTGCCAAACATTTGCAAGTATTTAAATTTCTATTAATGTGTATTTTGCTTCGAGGATACTCTGCCTGTGAACTCAGCATGTTCTTTCCTGAGGTAACTTTTTCGGTTTTGTAAAACACGAACAGATAGCGTTGTGTGGAAAATAATCAACATCGCATTACCAAGAAAGCAGGTCCAGAGCAGTTCACACTATACACCTAATGTGTAGCTTGCTTGGATGACTTTGACCTAGCCTTTTCATGATATGTGTTAAGAAAGAAGGGTTGTAAATGTCAGTTGCCATCGTCACCAAACGGAAAACATGAAAAACTTTGACTAAAATCTAGAACTGGCGAGAAGAATTATACTCAACGACACCAAGAAATAGAGAACTGCCAAAAAAAGTGCACTGTGCAAAGAGTTTTTGGTCATTATTTAAGATTTGCCCGCTGGAATCCTGAACAGAGAGTGCCTCTCCAAACAAGACTTTTGCAAAGACCAAAAACATTCGTCTTGAAAGTTGATTCTCATCTGAGTAACTTACCACCAGACACCACCTGGTCCCAAGCAAAGACTAAAGCCTTGATATCGTGGGTGTGGCACAAACTGTGAGCCCGATCGCTCAGGTTACGAGACCGAACCCACGTCAGGGTGTCTGAGCTGCCATCTTTATCCACCAGGTGAAACTGCGCAATGGTGGGGTCCACTCCCGCTGAGCAAACCGATCGTTCATCGTCACTTACGCACAGGGTCAGGACATCAGCTTTGTGGCTTAAAAAACTCTGAAATGAATGAAAAAGATTGTAATCATTTTTTTTACACAAGGTCCAATGTCAACACCTCAGATTTGATCTAAAATCATTCTATATCAGATTTTGGAATCAAAAAATGCACAGCGGTCTCACATTAAATGATTTGAAAAACCCAACCTTCATAAATACAGTTTGTGTACCCTGGTGTGAACACTTTGATTTTGTAAATTTCAAAATTTCAAACGGGGGGACCCGACTGGACAAGCAGTCGTCCAGCCCCTCTACAAAACCCTACAAAACATGAGCCCAACTGAATGACTTCAATGGAGAAACTACTGACATCCTTTCCATGTGCGCCATCAAGTTCAAAATTTATACCTTGATTAATGTGCCTGTCCGTCCATTCCAGAACTGTGTTTTCCCTGTCGAGTCGCCACTGATGATGGTGTAGTTGCTAGTGATGGCTACATGCCACACAATGGTGTCAGGCGGTGTGAGCATGTTGCGCAACGACACCTTGGGCATGCTGATTCTCTGGATGGCATGACCTACATGGGAAAGTACCAGACGTGACTAAGGTCTCAACCAGCACACAGAACGGGACTACAGCGTTCCTTTACTCAAACAATGTTCCGTACTAAAATCCTCACAAAAGTTTTAGATCTTGATGAAGCATTCTTGAAAGAAATCAAAGTTGGCCGGAAAATTGGTGAAATGTCTGAAAAAAAGTACATACAACAGGGCCAAAGTTTAATTTCTTTTAAAAACATGATGGTCATGACCTTGGCAACTCCTCAACACACACACTGCATCAATCTCAACAATATTCTGGGTGCGCTTCATAAACTTGTACTCCATTCTGTCAAAAATAGCCTATTTATCACTTACTGGTAGCCTCTTCATGTTTTTAATGAGTATATTTAAATTTGTTCATAACATAAACAGTGTTACTTAAATAAGGTGTATCAAGCACAGCAAAGTGGACCTTAACCCTCGTTTTCACATTATTTTACAAGGGCTGACCGAGTGCAAGTAATCTATCAACAACTGAAGTGTGAATCTTGCTGAATCCTGCAGACTCTCAAAACTACAACAATTTCCAAAATCCATCAATCAGCTTAGATTCCAACATTTGCTTGCCGTTGGACCTTGGTAGAGTTTGTGGGGTCTCACAGTCAGCCTGTTGATCATGATCTGGGCATATTAGGCACAAGATTTTGTGTGTCGGTAAAGAAGTTTGGCCAATTTTTGAAGTGCAGAAGAAACCACCAACTGGTACACAACGCATGAAATCCTACACAAACCTGTTGAAACATTCCATATCCTAATGGTGTTGATAGACCCAGTGACGATGACCTCGTCTGACCTGTGCCACGCTAATGTGACCACGCGACATTCCTCCGGGTCCAGGGAGCGGTCAAAGGTCACGCCTTCCTCGTCTATCTCAAACAGCCTCACACAACCATCCTCGGCACCAGTCTGTCAAATCGAAGGATTATGTCTTGGAGCTTAAATGAGATTTATGACCCAAGATTCACATCATCCAAAATACGAACACAGGATTTATGACAGAGTCAGGGATTTATGAAATTCGAAGTGATTTTTTTTCAGGGTTTATAAGCAAACTTTAAATAAGTCTGCATGATCTTAGACCATCAATGCTTCAACCCTCCAAATCCACAGACAGAAGGCTAGGGCGTGTTTAACCTTCAGGACCTACTTGTATCTGATAGAAGATACTTCGGTCATTGAAATTAAATGAAAATTCCATTCTGGTGTCAATAATTGAGTGCACAGTAAGCATGGTCTTCCACTCAGCACTGCCACCGGGTACAAATCATCCAGCTATATTTTGAGAAGAAACAAGGACAGAACCCCCCCTTGAGGAAACTATTACCATACCACAGGGTATGAAATTTCCCTTAAGCCCTGACAAATGCCTTCTAGTAGTGCACATGCATTAGCATGGACCATCATCAAAGAAAGCTTGACTGTACAACAGTATGCAGTCCATACCGAATACTTCATAAAGTGACAATGACTCAGATATTTGCTGAATGGACAGCTTTGCTGTCTCTCTTTTGAAACACTTGTCTACCACTCTTTTGACATGTGAACTGACCGCTAAATGAGTCCCACCGTGATTTGGCTTCATACACCAAAAGGCGCTGCCATACATCACTGTCTTCTGTAAAGAAAAAAAAAATAACAACTTGAAACTCAATAACCAGTGCTGAATACACCACTCTTCTGAAATGGGAACTGCTGGAGTGTTCAACTGCTTTTTATAAAGGAGGAATTGAAGAAATATTTCTAATTCCCGTGGAGGCTGGTTCCACTCTTATTGCAAATACGAAGGGTATCCACAAACTTGATCCCCTGAATGTAGTGAGAACTGTGTACTTGCTGACACACAGTTCCATCTTGAGGCAACACAAAGGCAACACAGAGGCAGACAAGAAAGGTACCAGATCAAAATGCACTCAGTGTTGCAAGGTGCAAGTGGGACAGTACCTGTGGAGCACACGTCTTCAGATTGTACTCTGTGATGTCTCCTTGCAAGCCACATGAGAACAGTCTACCACTGACCCAGGCTAAGGAATCCACCCGCCGTTTCTCAGAACCAGGTACAACCTGGATTAGAAAAAAAGATAGCAGTTTAAGAGGCATAGTTATTAGTCAATTTTAACATGGGCGTAGTGAGAATCAGGATGTTGTGGGCATAACTCACTAATATGAACCCTGAACCCTTCAAAATCTACCAGAACTCAAGCACTGCCACTCTACAAGCCCCTTGAAAACATCAATTCAAAGATTATGCTATTGGTTTCCTGCAGAGTGGAAGATTATGACTGGGTAGGGGAAGGTTCCCAGTAATTACATGGAGAGAGAACTTTATGCCCAGAAGAAAATTTGGCTTAGTTTTTAATACCATAAGCCCCAACATGTACATGTAATTCATCAAAATCCAACACTAGCTTTGTACATAGAACTGTTAGAATACGTACAGAGGAGAACATAAGTGTTTCACTGAGGATACTTCATGGATTTGGCCATCTTTAGATTAACTCAAGTAGTTACTGGAATCCTATAGAGCCAAGAATTGCCAAAACCTGTGCTATACACCATAGCTGACACGTGTCCGTGATGATCCGTGCTTGCCACAAAAGAGCACATGACCACAACACTTGATCACAAAATACAACAAAATACCGGTGTATGTGAGATGGCCGCATCAGGGAAATACGGTAGTCCGTGAGGATTAGTGTCAAAATCCTGTTTTATTTTCTATCATTATGATCAGTATTTTGGTAGCAGCCACTTGAGCCACTAGGCCAACACAAAAGAAATCAGCTTTCTCCTTTTATTGGTTAGAATCTTGTTTTTTAGCAAACATACAAAATTTAAAGTGACAGACCAAACTGTCTGTAAAGGGGTCAAAACGACCAGAGCAGGGAAACACAAACATGTTAACAATATTAATATGTCATACTTTTTCCTGGTACCAATTTTTGTCTTTGATGCTCCAAATCTCTACTGATCCCTCCTCTCTTCCGACAGCCAGTCTATCACATGGTTTGCCACTATCTCTGGCACAGGCAATGCACTGAATGGCACTGGGGACATAGTCACAAAACTTGACATGATGGACCCGAAATTCTCCCATTTTATTCAAACCTGCAAGGGGTGAAGAAAAATTAAATGCATATATACATATGAACAGGTGTAGGCACAGTCGTGCAGCATCTCACATATAATGCATGGAAGATGCAACATGGAACATCAATAAAGGACATTTAAAAAAGACAAATAAACACAAACCCTTTTCAGCACCAAACACATTATCAACTTTACCACAAAGATTTCGCCATGCATTCATTCAGACAAGTACATACATGTACCAATATCATCCATCTGAAAAAGCAGTGATATTTATAGGATTTTACGTAGTTGTGATGTTAGGACCTGCCCGTGTTTGCATAGCTGCCTATTAAATTGAATATTTCACTGCTGGCAGAAGCTACGAGGGAAATATTAATCTCAACAGATTTTCTTATCATACCCCTTCAGAAGGACAAGAATAGGGAAATGTGACACCCACCCTCCAAAAAAAATCAAATTCATGTAGGATAGTGGTGTCATCGGTACACACAACGACAGCTCTTCTCCATATATGGTTCACACACACGCAACACTGGCACTTGGTAAGTTATCAAGGATGCCAATTCCACTTCTTTACATTGAGTGGCTTGTAAGTTCTAAATCGTTTTGCTCCCAATTCATGGATTTATACAACTACTGCAGAGTCTACACCACCCTAAGAAGTATGGGTTTGTTGTCACGCCACATTCCCGGCAGTGGAAGCGCGGCATGACGACCACAATGACGAAGTCCCATACATGTCATAGCTCTGTTATGGCCAAACTATACGATATGTAGGCGTAACATTAAACACCCATCATACTCAAACTAAATCTTACTACGTCCTAAAAATCAGGAGCGTGTGGCAAATCGTGGTGAGATCTTGAACTGACAGCAAAGTGGCAGGGTCTTCATGGACAGGGAGGTTGAGCCAAAATTTTGAATTTACATAACAGGGTCGTCCAACTATAGTTGGCAAATTTCTACAGAAAATTTCTCAACCTTCTCCAACTTTATGCACATCACACCCAGGTCTAAGCACTTAGCACGTCTATTGACAGCTAGATTCATAAGGCGGCGCACTTCATCGGGTGTTGATCATGACGGTTGGGAATGCTACCAATGACTGCTTCCTGGTCAATATGTCTTATGCCCCGACTACATTTGGGACTCTCCTGCAGTTTTGTTAGAGGACCATGTTCGCCCATAGAGGAAACAGTCATTGGTAGCACTCCAAAACGTCACGATCAACAAGTCTTACGTCCAGATCACGTACAGGCCACTCATGCGTATTTCTTGGACGACCATGTTTCGCCCATAGAGTTATTGCGGATTCAAAATCTCGATCCGCGCATTTGAAAGGAGCAGACGGTGAAAACTTTAAGTGCTGTGCATGTGTCGAGTGAAAACGGTCAGATTTTGACAGGTTTTGAAGTCAGATATATCATTGAAGCCCAACCATTTGACATTGGCATTTACGGAAGCCAGTAGGTGGTGATAGAGGTATTTTTGATGAGTCTTTGGAATTTTAGAGGACCGTTTTCACCTTACTATAAGTACAGGCATGGAGCATTAGTATAACGATCCCGTCCAAAATCGAAGAAGAAGAATAGGCCTAGGGCATACTAACACTCCACTCAGTAGAGCTAGGCTAATGTTATTCCATGACCATGACCAGATGACGGTCCCATAGGATTTTGCCATTTGGGTCAAACTTTCAATTGGTGAAAGTGAAGCCATGATAAGATAATGTAGGGCTTAGTTTATTTAAAAACGAATTTTGGTCAATGTACTATCATGACTATTGTGCACGAATTATGGTAACTCGAGTCGTGGATATTCGGCAAGTGAGTGGCCCAAAATCCAGACAAGTTCATCTGTTCATCTAGGCCTACACAGTCAGTCATTTGAATCTTTGACAATTCAAAATAGGCCTAACTTTTCATTCATATGTTTTCCTGGGATGATTTTTAAAGCTTCAAAGCTACGCCTACGTTTATCCACACTTACCACAGTATAATTTTAAATTCAAATAGGCCTACTCTCGATCTCCAGCATCATTCGGAGCACGTTCTGCGTCCCATACTCAGTCCGCACAGTACGTGTAGCTAACTACCAGCAGTTACAACACGTGTGTGAGAAAGATAATGTGGGTTTTGCTAACATGCCCTCTGAATGGCTAATAGCCCAAGATTTTGCGACAATCCCCCAATAAAATCTCTCGTTTCTCCAAGTTCATTGTTCAGTTGGCAGGAGTCATACTCACAGGCCGCTTGGTGGCGCCACCATCAAAACAAACTTTTCCCGCGAAAAAGACTGATCGAGCGCTGAGTCTTGCCAAGTTTACTCTGAAATATTTCACAAATCATACAGTTTTGCATGGAAAGGAGATACATTTGTCGCAGTTAAGATGGTCCAGTTAGTAGTGAAAGCGTAAGTATACGTATGTCCATGTCCAAACACGTCGCAAGCGCTGAAATGATTCAGTGGCGAATCCAGCTAGCTATACGGAGGAAGGCCGGCGGGGGATTGTGAATTTGCATGGGGGACCCCCTTGTTTTTAGTTACTTTTACAAATAAAGATCTGCCCTGAAAAAGAGTATTATTAGGGCAGTTTCTCTTGATTGCCATGGCCCTAATTAATTTGGGTCGCATTTGGAGGAGTAAATTGGGAGAAGAATTTGACTTTCCAATCTTACCTTATTTTCATCAGTGTGAAGAGATGGTCGTGTTGACATGCACAAACATGGCGCATTTCCTGTATGTTACTATGTATACTGCCGTTCTGTCTAACAGACCCATCCCCTGTAACTTTAAACCAATTAAACTCTGTCTTTTACTCATGCAAATAAGGTATTATCCAATCAGCGAAATTCGTCCAAAAAAGGAACTGGCAAACATTTACGTCAGAGCTTTGGCTGTTTTTTTTAGTACTCTTACTCCCCAAATGGATAATTTCAACCAGACCGGCATGACCAAGTTCCAGAAACTAACACAGTGGATAATGCAGTTCACATCCATTCAGCCAAACGTGAAAGTGAAGCAGATTTGATGTCACAAGATATTTGCAGTAAAATGTTGCTCAAGTTGAAATGTGTTCAACTTGTGGGAATTTGCAGCGCAAATACTTGAACATGTTGAATTTGACATCACAAATTCACTTTTGTGCCCGAAGTTTTGCACCAAGTATGGACCAGCCTTTACCATGACCTTGTTTATGTGGGCACGATGAGGTGCCTTCTAACATTAAGGACCATGATGACCAGACTTGTTATTTTCGCTTGACCCCAGGCTGTTGTCCTAATCTGCCGGTTTCAGTGTATCAGTTTCAATCGTATGATGGTTTTAAAAGGCGTCTGAAAACCTTCCTTTTTAATGAGTATTTTAACTAATTTTAATAGTTAGATATGATTGTGCATGTTTTATTTTATTGTTTTAATATTGTTTTATATTGTACTGCGCTTTGAGATGCTTGGTATGGAAAGCGTTTCTTCAATAAACACTATTATTATTATTATTAATTGTCATTTATTGCAGTGCACTGGGAAGGGAAAATGTGGACACAGCAAACGCCACTTTGCACTTTGTGCACAAACCCTGCCAAATTTGACTTTTTAGGACACTTTATTGCTTTCAGATGGCTAATAGGTTAGTGCAGGGAATAATTAGTAGCGTCCGTGTATGGAATTCTTTCAGGAAATGCCTTTGAAAAGATTTTGTGAAGGAAATTCATCATATTTAGATGCCCAATGCATTACCACTTATGGACTTGCTTTTCTAATCATCACGTAGATAGAAATATCAGCACTACAGACAAATCTGACCACCAAAATTAGAAGCCAGGGGGCCATCCCGTTTGCACGCAGGCGATTTGTGCGCGTGAAATTCCTCCTAGACCAATATAGGCAGTAGTCAGTTGGCTAAGTGCTCACGCATGCTCAGGTTGAGACAACTGCGTTAGTGTAAATGGCCCCTCGGAATGAATTCTCATCTGATTTGTCTGTTGGCTCACAGCATGGGGAGATATAATGAGCCTATAGGGTTGGATATTTCCATCTAAGCATGACTTGCATTAACTGTACACGGGTATTGCGAAAGTGCATTTGCTGATGTTAACCTCTTTATATTATTACTCAAATGGACTCTTGATCTTGAGAGTTGAATTAAAAACTACATGCACCGTTATATGTCATGCACCCTGAAGTGTTATTGCCCTTCCTAGTCACCGTGTTAATTAAAGTGATGACTGGTAATGTTGTTTAGTTAAATTAGTGCCTACCGAAGCACACTGTCATGACCGTCACTGAGCTTTCACAAGCTAGCTTAGAAGTGACTCATGGGCATTCTGTCAATTTCATTGGATTATTTTTATGGTCATTTCATGTGGAGATTACAGACCCTTTTGATCAGTAAAACCAGAATTTTGCAGGCAGCAGCCTCAATCTAACCTGTAGCCATATAGTTTCATTTTCGAAAGCCCTATTTCGTCATTCCCCAGGCTGAGAAGTTTTGCTGCCTTCTGGAAGCAGACACATTGGATTCATGCCTAGTTTTGTAGAACATAATATAAGAGGGAACAAATTCCAAATTATGTACTCTAAATGTAATGCTCAATTCTAATAACATATAGCCTGTGTTTTATCATTTGATTGACACGTGTTTGCAGTACTCACCAAGCAAAACCAAATGCTCATTTACTGATTTACTGTGCCTTCAAGTGTAAGTGGTTGGTTTATCAGCTTTGTTGACACATTGTTCAATATACAGACACAGGTCTAATAGCAGTACACATTTTGAAGTTCTCCATAGGTTTGTGCACAAGCATGGATGCCCCCAATAGGCTTCACTTTGCACAGGGAGTTAGCACAGAAAGCACTCTAGTCAATTTATACGTACATCTCTATGCCTGTAGCCTGGTTGTAACAACACGTGTCAGTGGCTAGGAATGTTGTTTCCAAACTTCACCTACAACAAAAAAATTACTAAAGCAAAAAAATCAACCAAATCAACAACAAAACTCCTCCTCTGCATGAAATGGAATAAAGTGAAATTTCATTCATTTTTGGAGAAGTGTTCACTTTATTAAAAGCAATGACAGATAACTACAGGGGTGAGATTTTTCAGCTTTTTAGCTGATTTGGGCTTTTTTGGTTGGATGTCAGCTTTTTTGCTCACTGGCTGTGTACAAAAGTACAGGAGATTTTCACAGTACAGCTTCTTTATGCCTTTTTCAGCTGTTTTTATTCATTTGTCACTCTCTCACACCTCTGACTAACTATTTAGGGAAACACAGCTCATACTGGTGCTAGGGATAAAACCCTTGAACTAGCATCTTGTTAATAAGCACAACTTCTATCAAGCAGACCACTTTTGTACTTTGACTACAATCAATAATAATAGTAATCCTTACTTTTTAGAACCAAGTTCTTTATCACAAAATTAGCAAGACTGTCATATTTTCTGGCAAGGCTGTCCTAAAGATGACTCTTATATAAAGGCAAGACTGCTCGAGGCTGCAATGAACATTCTGGACTCATACACACCTTTTAAGAACTTCAAATATTGAGCGAAACAAAAATCCAGCTCTAGGATTTCCTACAAATAAGGATACATGTAGATATTACATGTTCAGTAAAAGGGTTCAAATAAGGATTGTCAAAATCATAACCTTATGATGACTAAAATGACCTGATGGATGGGTTTTGTCTTGTGGCTTGACCAGTGGTATAACTGGGGAACTGGGGAGACATGTTGCTAAACCTTTGTTGTTGTTGTTGTTTTTTTGAGGGGGGGTTAAACACTAACACTTCAAATGAAAAAGATGCCATTTTTTCTCACATTCTTTTTTTTTTGAAGTGCCAGCCCAGAAAGTGGCATTCCAGAATGGATGTTGATAGAGATGCAAGGACAGTTGGAATGCTCCGGCAATGAACAACTTGCAGGAAACTTTATTGGGGACCTCCACTTCAACAAGAAGGTACATGTGTATTTGCAACAGCTTACCAAATATGTAGATCATTTACAAAAAACCTAGCTTGTTTGTTGTTCAAAAGGGCCTTAGAAATGTACCAGAAGGCAGCAGTTATGAGTTGGGAGTCATAATTAAAATCTAAATGTAGAATATCCAAGAGATGTTCGAAATGCGAAATAGGAGTGTAAGCTCTGCCAAAGGCTGGATTAAGGTCATAGAAAGTCCTAGGCCCAAGAAATGTTTAACTTTATTGTTTGTGAATCAATTAAGAGGGTGGGACAAAGATTATATTTTTTAATTGGAACAAATATGTATATGACATTTTGGGGTGGCCCCCTGAAGTGGGATGTCAGAGTCCTTAGCCAGGCCTGGTTGGTCCACGTGTCAATTGACTACTGGTCATTCCCATTCAAAAGGTTTATTTTCCAATGAATGCAATTGCTTTTGGGGAAACATTCCATTGAAGGCAATGAGTTTTGAAGATTTTTATAGATGTATTCAGGCTGGGGAATTCACGAGTGTAGATGGGTAGCTTTCTTTTTCGAAGTGATTTACATGTAGAATTTTATGCTTGTCCAGTCTCTTAGAAATTCATATAGTTTGATGATCAAATTGTAACAATCAAATCAAATTTGATAGTGTGTAAAGTTGTTTATTTTTGTTTTTCATTTATGTTGAATAGAGAGTTCCAAAACATTATTTTTGTCAAATTATTTATCTGTTTGTTCATTTTTTTTTTTCCAGGGCCTACCGATCATGATTATTGGGCATCACATTTTGTATGGCAAGGTGTCTTCCCTGGACAAACCTTACATCGTTCTTATAAAAAACACCAAGCCCACACCAAAGGACACTGAGCATGACAACTCACCTGTATCTATGGAAACTGACCAAGATGAAGATGTGGTTACCAAAGCAACTGTGGCACAAGAGGAGGAAGGGGGGAAGACAGAAGTTCATTATAAAGTGTCTGCCGCCATCAAACGGAAAATTGTTTTCAGGACTCGACCAAAACCTATTATCACCTATGTTCCAAAGAAGGGTCATTAAGACTGTTGTTTAAATTTGACTGTATTCGGTTTTGGAGACTTTGCGCTAAGACTGTTCCGATCTTTGGAATCCGAGAATCATTTCCTTGTATAGTTGTTAATTGATTCTAGGCTTTTCCTTAGTATTAAGAAGATGGATGAATTCATGTTAGCCTGAGTTAAAACTAAATATCACGCAGTTTTAGAAATATAAACAGTGTTGGAGTCCTCGTACTCATGTACGAGGACTTTAACAAGAAGAACTTGTTGACATTAGGACGTGATGGATGTGTTTTGTCTTGTGTTGGAGTTCTCGTACTCATGTACGAGGGATCCAACACTGGAATAAAGTAGCTGCAGCAAAGTTTTCAAATAACATTCATGTCATTCACTGGATCACCGAGTGAGTTAAAAGTGTGACATCGGAATTACTGTTACGTAGGAGTACGCTTCTTAATGACCAGCCATATTTATCACTGGCTTGTATTTATTATTGTATAGGCTTATTATTATATATATAGGCTGTTAACGAAAATGATGTTGGGTTCCACGCCGCTTGCTTTGGTGGAAAAAACTATTCCTGCCAATCAAACCACAAAAACTGTCAAAAGGAATCAACTTTTCTTTTTAATTAAAAAATCTGCACACAGTATTTTTTGGGGGGGGGCTTCATCTCTAACAAAGTTATAAACCTTAAACAGTGGAAGAGGTAATTTTAAAATGTTTTTCCCCAAACCAAAATCTGCGATTTTCATTTTTTTTTTCGTTTTCTTTTGGTATTATGTTGGGGGTGGGAGTTATTGTGTCATTTTTTTCTGGAGAAGGCGAGGCGCCCCCTTTAATCCCCCGCGACGCCAATACCCCTCACTTTTAAATCATATTGTATGGTTTTTGTTTTTGTTTTTTTTTTTTTGGTGATATTGTGTGGCTTATTTTGAACACAAAGATGAAAAGATACAATGAAAATCACTAGCAAAAGGTATATTCCGTTTTTGGAAAGAACATTTATTCGGATTTGTACTTGAGTTGATAGGAATGCATGGTGTGAACCGCACTCGAAAGCCTAGTACACGTTAATAGGTTTCGGACGTCAGCGCTTTGTTAACGTTCACCAGACGGCAAAAGCTGCTTCTATAATTGGCCGGATTTTTTTCCATGCTTAGTCCCTCTTGAGCGGTCAATTTGTCACGGTCACATCCGCGGTCAACCACGATGAAACCAAAGCCATACACATCACGAGTGCCGTTCGTGCACAATACGCTCACGGCCGAACTTTCGTGGAATTGACCCCTCCAGAAATTTACATACAATGTTGGCAGAGCAAAGAAAACAACCCGCAATACACGTGTAAGTATAGTGTGCGCATAGAGCATTACATCTGTATCATTTCCAAACAGCTCGAGGAGAAATCGGTCAACAAAACCAATGCAATTGAAGTGTCACATGTCAGCGGGAATCCGTTTCATGGGTTCACGTGTAGAAAAATAATGTATGCATTGCGAAACTGCAGGGAAACAATCGGAATTTGGACTGAAACGATCAGCTGTTTCCCTTATCACTGCCCAGGATGAAAGATCAACAAGTTGCTCTGTTTGTGTTACAAGTTGGCTTTTTAATAAACGTTGCAGACGGCATTTGACACAGTTGCAACTTGCCCATTTCGAGTCCCCTGGTTACCTTTTGTCTGTTGTTTGACATACATTCAGTTTTAGAAATGTGTTCAACCCAGGAGCTGCGAATGTGGTGCACTTGGACGTTTTGGCACAAAACATGTTGACGGGCACGCACACTGGTGAGTATACAATGTACACCCGTCTTCTTTCCTCAATGGTACACGCACTTGCGCTTCTGTGGTTTTTTCATGGGCATTACCATGACTTCGTTGTCACTGCTATCTAATGTGAACACCAATTCATGAATTCGATTTAAAACGTCTATGGGCGGATCTAGAACAAATTTTTTTGGGGGGGGCAGACATTTGAAATTTTTATCATGTAAGCATTCGTAAGACTTTTCACACTTCTGTAAGGAAAGAAATCTGAATAAACCCAAAACATGGCCTTTTATCTGGGAAAAAAGAAAGAAACCTTTTTGGGCGAAGGGGCATTGCCCTTCACCCCCGGTAACGTTGCACCTTAAGTTGCAACGGTTTTGACCCGGTTTTGAAACTTGAGAGCTATTCGTTGTCATCAAGTTGATGGGTTTTAGAATAGGGATAGGTTCTTTGAAATAATTTAATAAATTCTTGCTATGGGTTTCACCTTATCTGATCATTTTCCTGCTTGTAATTACATGTGTTTGTTATTTGATAAACGAAATCTAAATTTGTTCAAAACTTCCTGTAATGCTACTCCAGGCCCATGACAGTGTTCCACAGCGGAGTTACATTCTGATCTTGCTCTCCGTACGACGACTGTTTCCAGACGATGAAAATGACATTCAAACGCGGCTTCGCGTGCGGCATGATCACCGTGTTGGCCTTTGTAGGCGTGTATCTTACCTTCTTCAACCACCCACCAGCGGACGAGACACTTCAGGCCAACGCCCATAACTCTGCTCACAAGCTAGGCCCACCCAAATTTTCGAACGACATCGGACCGTCCAAGTCCAATTCGGCCGACGGCTCCAGACATATCCTCAACCAGGAGGTCGACACAGCTAAGCGGACGAAGGAGAAAATTCTAAGGGACCAGGGCACTCATCCCAAAGATGACTTGCTAAGTCAAGGTTCCTCCTTGGCAAACGATCCCCACGGGAACGACAGTGCCCGTGCAGTGGTGAACATCGACAGTTTAATTGATGTCATCGTGGCTTCGGATCAGGAAAAACAGGAAAAATCCCCCAAAGAGCCAGTTGGGCAGATTTCTGCGAGGACCACTGCAGCATCTGAAAATGCAAATGGTGTCAAGGATGATGTCAAAGAAGTCAACATGAACGGAGAGAAAGGAGGCGCAGATACAGACGGTGGTGGCAGATCCAAGATAATCTCTCACCTCGACTATCCCAGATTCGACTGGGATAAGTGGGTGACAGACAACAACTTGGTGGACGTGGGCACCATGTGGGGATACTGTGGTAAGCGGTGATCCAGAGATTTCTCCCCGGGTGTACAGCCTCGGGGCAAACATCCAAACAAATCTTGCCGTCTAAACTAGATCTTTTTTTAACTGTTTCGGCATTTCGGCGAAACAGCTTTTGTTTTCGTTAAACTTTTTTTTCTTAGACTTTTCCCCGTAGGGTTTGTACACGTTTTCTTCCACTAGTCGACTTTGGTAGTTTTATATATCTGATTGACCTCATTTATATTTATTTTTTCCTATTAAACAACTTGAAATCCGAAACAGCTCTGTGGTTGTTGCTTTAACAACCACCACCTGTAGTTTTTTTTTTATTTTGTTCTCCAATGAAATGAAACTGGGTCAAAGTTTTCTACATAACAATAAGATTAATAAAACATTACACGATATTTAAGAATAGCCTAGTCCATAATGATTGATGCTTTTGCTTTGAAAGAAGAGGCAAGAAGTCAAGCCTGTTTACAGTGCACAAATCAGTGACCTGCACACCACAGGATACAATGTAGGGCTTTTTTCCATTACGATAAGACTCTATTTTGTTTTTATCATGTTTTGATAACGACTTTCATTATTACCCTTTGAATCGATGCACAAGCGCAGGCTCCCTACGAAAATTAATGAATACTTGTATGGGTTTAGTTTGCGTTCGTAACTGAAAAGTTCGCAGTCCTTGTTTGCTTCCTTTTGTTCTTCCTGTGAGCAGTGGCGTAGCCACAGGGGGGTCTTGGGGGCACGTTCCCCCACAAATTCCCGTCGCCCCCCCCCCGAAAAAAATGGATGAGTGGATATTGAACAAGGCTAACATAAACTTGCCCCAAAAAACCACACCACTGAAAGCTGGTGCCCCCCATAAGATGCTGGTGCCCCCTTTGATTCCCCCACTAGTAAAATCCTAGCTACGCCTCTGCCTGTGAGTTATTGGGCGTAACCACGATTTTTTTCGGGGGGGGGGACTGACAATAAAACCATCTGCTAAGAACTAAGGAGCCCCCCAAAAATGAGAATTTCTGAAAAATCAGAGAAAGGCGATTTTTCAGTCATGTTTTTCTTCCCATTTAATGAAAAAAAAGTAGCCTCACACCCCCCCGAAGGCCAGAAAAGGTCACATGTAAAAATGTTTAACTCCTCCCCCCCCCTCCAAAAAAAAGTTTGGCCTCCCGAAATTTTTTTTTTCTGGATCCTTCCTTGACGGAAGAAGTTGAAGGTATTGTCAAGTACATTCGTGATTTTTATCCCTTTGATTGTTCCTTTTTCGTTACTTTCTTTTCGAATTTCTTTTTTTTTTCTTCACTTTTTTGTGGAGGAGGAGGGGGAGGAGCCAAGGGTAACTTTTGCAGTTCCATTGTATTCGTGCGTTGTCGTCTTTGACCAAGGACGTGTTTACATGTTTGCTTTATTCCCAGGACTCGTTATTTTCGAAACTATATCACGGAAATAGTTCCACAGTCGGGGCACGATGCAGTGCCATTCCCATTTGCGTGTGCTGTACATACTTGTATACCTTTAGCGTGTCTTGCGCCATTGAACGTGGCCCTGACAGGTCAGGGTTAGGAAAAGTTCGTTGACTCAAATTGCCGGCTTGACGCCAGCGAGACTTTAGTTGCTTTTGTCAAGTTGAGATTATTTGACATGGAAAACAATCTCGTGGCGTGACTTGGGACGAGACTTGAACAAATTGCCGACGCAATGACTTTGGTTGAAAGAAATTTTTCTGTGGACGTGCAGAAGCAAATCTAGGCAAACAGTGCAGTAGAGCCTACATTGGAAGCATATGGAGCGTCCATGTAGGGTATATACATAACTGTGTACATGTATTTGTGTGTAATAAAAGGGAGTTCCTGTGGCAAGGTTTAAGGGAAGTGTTGAATGAATCAAAATGCATAAATGAATGGATTTGGCTCTATTTCAACTCAGATCCATTTCAACTTATAATATATAATTGGTGCATGCATGAAGGAAGGTCAAACTCAAAGATTGCACATTTTCTTCTTAGTCCTATAAGTCTTTAATTGTCTCGTGGACATTTCGGCGGAATTTGTGAGATACCACAGACATTAATGCGCAGTTGCAAGAATCTCACAATAGCCTTTAGATTTGAAAGTAACCCCCCCCCCCGCAAATCGTGAGAGGAATGGTTCTCCGTTTTCTTGGGCATTGGTAAACCACAGGTTACTGGACTTCCTTCCCAAAATGTATGTACATGTATACGAGGTATTATGTCGTCCCTGCAACGTTCCAAAATGAAAAAGTCAGTTTCTCGAAAATAAACTATTGTGCACCGTCTATATGTGACGCTCATTCACAGCGTAGGTCTATTGTCCCGTTCCTCTGCAGACGACCCTGATCCAGCAGAGGTCGGTAAGATACTGTTGATGAAAGACGAAGACAGAGGAGGGCTGAAAGTAGTCGTCGTCATGAATACCACATTCGGTAAGAAACATTCAACACATCAACCTTACGGGTACAGTCCACTAATTCAAGCCCCATTGAAAACAGTGTAAAATCAGCAGTGTTCATGGCCCAATAGCATGCACGCCAACATCCCTGAGATTTCTGAAACACAAATAAAATTCTTGTCTGATCACTTATCTTTCAATTTCTTTTCATTTGTTTTGTGGGTTAACCAATTACATTTTTAATTATTCCCACAAAACAAAATCACTCCCAAAAAGTGATTTTTCCGAAGTCTGATTGCAGCCATTTTTCAAGTGGCAACCCTCAACTTTCTCGGGCACTTAGGACCATTTTTCAACCGTAGTTTTTAGCCCTTCTGCTCTCATATGAAAGCTCAAAGACCCAGGGAGTTGATCCTGGAAAGGATTTACACAATCTCACCATTTTTAGGGCAAACAATCTCCTTTTTCAAAAGATACCGTGGGGGCACTTTTAATGCTAATGAGCTGGCCAGAAACTCTCACTTGAATTAGTGGTCTGCACCCTTACATCTGCAGTCGCACAGATTGGGGAGAATCAGGATTGTCAATGCGTTTGATCTGAAGTTTGAATCGTAGATTTATGCAGAGAGTTGCCATTAGATTGTCTACTGGTATTGTATGTTAAACTATTTCTGAATCTTCCATTATGATGGAGAAAAGGGCGTTACAATCGACAGTGTTCAAAAATGAATTTTTGTTGTGCAAATTGTTCCCAGCCATTGAGACGTACCTCACAGTCATGATAAATGTTATTTTGAAGCATCTGATAGCAAAATGAAGATTAAATTGATATCAGCACTTACATGCGTTTTGAGTCGAAGTTGGGAAATTATAATATTCATATATTCCACGTATCTTCCTCGAGAGCTTAGGATGAATTCACCTTTATACTGTCACACAAGTTCTAAGCTTTCTTCAGTAGGTTTCTTTTTTAATGAAAGGAAGTCCAATTGGAAACGTTTATAGTTATTGCAGTCTCGTCCTCCTTAATGTTTATAGTTCCATGAAAGCAATTGTCTTGGAGCTAAATCCATGTAGAATGTAGAGTGGGGTAACTAGTTTTGTTTAGAATGTGTATATTATTTCCTCTGTCATTCCTTGGGGAAATATTTGAAATAGAATAAATCAGCCAAGAGCGGTCATACGAGCTGAGAATGTTTGGAAGAGACAAGACACATCAAGCTACTTTTTTTTTCTTTTTTAGCTTTTCCGGCCTTTACAAGAAAACCTCATTGGTGTTTTTAAACCTTTGGTCCACAGTGAAGAGTTTCCAGATTTTTGTTTGTCTGTTTTCGAACCCCGTAATAAATAACAGATTTTTCGTATCTCTGACAAGAAAAAACCAAGCCGCCCGTATAGTCTATTTCAGATACCGTACAAATTAGAATCACTTTATGTGATCCCCCAAACGAATACACCGGACACTTGATTAGATAATGGTGCGTCAATTTGGAAGATATTAAGTATTGTTTTCTTATCAATTTAATGTTTGCTATTGCCATGATAGTGGCTCGGTATAGTCTGTGTTGCAGGGCATTCAATACAAGGTGCAGGCGCTCTGTAAAATTATTTGATGTGATCTTCTGATCTAATGGTTTTGTAGTTGAAAGTCTGTAGACTGTATTTCGACACGTAATTTTTCAGTCTTCTCATGATGTTTATTTCAGGGATTGAAAATACTACGAATGTACGTACATAATAACTACGCGACAAATTTTGTCTATATGTAAAAAAAAAAGAAACTTTTTTGATGGTTACGCATTACCTTTACGTGCGTATGTGATAGTTTTTGATAGTTTTTCCGTCTTTTTTCTCATACCTGGATACACATTTTCTTGACACCGTAGAGTTGTCACTAAGTCTTGTCTCCATTTTCATTCAGTATAAGGTTGAAGGCAGGCACAATTGATGGGCGTTAGGCTTTTTGTCATTTCTAACAGTTGCTTAATTAAGTAGAGTTACGAGTTCTTGCATCAATCTCTGGTAAAGTACCGTCTACTCATTTATGAGAGCCACCGCAACTCACTAAGAGGGCCGCCGGTGTGTATAGGCCTTGTCACAGGCGGCCAAACCCTGTTCATCAGTTTTCTCGACCGCGCCGATCTTTTCGGGCGAACGCATTGTCGGATATCAAATAACCCAGTATCAAATTGTGTATGCTAATGATATTTGATTAACAGTATGTTGCCATCCCGTGCCCGGTGCATGTCATCCGCTGTTCTTAACTGTGCGGTTGATCAGTACCATTGAATTATCAGTACTTCCCTCATACGGGGAGCTGGAGAGGCAGGGGGACAGTTTGAGGCACTCTCAGAAATCGGTTTATTAAGTTGTGGTTGCCGGAAGGGGTGTTTTTGCTGTGTTTCTAGCTCTATGGTATGAGTCAGTGGTGGCATGAGAGCGCCAAACAAAGGTATTCTGTGTACAGAGTAGTATGCACGGACACTCCATGGAAGCAACATCTTTTTTAAGGGGAAAAATTTAGTTGTGGGAGGAGCCGTTGGTAAGAAACGTTGCGACGTTTTGAGTGTTGTTTCCGGAAACTACTGGGGCGGACAGGGGGTTATTTAAGTTGGCTGGACTTATTCAAGCATAGCCTAGAGTACAACCAAGATGCTGGGATGCTGAGATGAGATGCCCGAAGTGTTCGGGCATGACGGGATGGGATGCTGGTTGGTTTTTTGGTGCATTTTGCTGGTGGCCTCTTAGTAATAAATTTCCTCACTTTTGTACGGTGCCCCTCATTTAAGTTCGGTCGCGGCGCTCTTGAAGGAAGGTTATCGTACCGGAAAGGTCGAGGGAATTACATGGCGAAGAGGCAAAGCGTGGATTAGGATGCCCCTCTAGAGACTTCAGCGCACAGCACTTAAGACAAAATGTCTGAGGCCGTGTCCAAATCTGAGTTTGGGTTTTTGCCCAATGCAGGTGCATGTGCGTAGTGCTATGCTGACAAAAATCCTGGGAGTGACTCTTGAATCTGTTTTTGACTTGCTCAATGCTGCGTGTCCGGTTTCTTTGATTTGGTTTTTTGCTTGTTGGAGTGTGTGTTTTTAGCCATATTCCATGGTGCCAGTAAACTTACATAACAATGTCAAATTTCATAAAAGTTTGGGGGTGATTGGTCGATCTGCGCGATCAACTTCGATCTTTGCGCGGTCTATCAATTTTAATGCATGTTTTTACGATAATTATTTCACCATTAGCTACAGCCAATTGCCTTTTCTTTCTTATTCGCGATTGTGCAAGAAGTTAAGTTAGGTATTTACTACATCTGCCAATCGCGCAGCGTGATCGGGCGATCATGCATATTAACCGATTGTGCCCAACACATAATTGTTCATGAGCTTGTGTGTTCTCTTACGCTTGTTTTTGTATTAGACGAGCCAGTTGTGTCCGGCCTGATTCAGGCCCATGTCATGTACGGGGAGATGTCATTCTATGACAAAGAGATGGACATTTGCACGCTGTATGACGATACCGAGCTGGAACCAGGCGAAGAGAGAGACACGTTCTTCGACTGCCCCATGGCAGCAGGTGGGAGCGGATGCTTGAATACCACCAATTTGCTTTTGATTTACACACTGCGAAATGATCCATTAATTACGGTATTGGCCAATTTGCGATCTTTCAAAGATTGCTCCCTTAAGGAACCCATGGACGTGCCCAGTGGCGTACCCAGGATTTGTCGTATGTGTGTGAGTGTGTAAACGCCTTCAATCGTGGACCGAGAACAATAGGGGACAATAGGGTCCACGGTTGGAAAACGTGTACAAAACATATGGGAGGTCTTCTGAAAAAGTTCAAGTATGAACAAAAGAGGAACAATAGGGAGTCCACGATTGAAGGCGTTTACACATGTGTGTGTGTATGGGGGGTGCTCTAACCTTACATACAGTGTGGACTTGTGAATACGTGCGTGTGGACGTCTTTTGTTCACAAGTCACAAGTTTGTTCAGGAAGGAAAGACGTTCTGCGGACTTAATATCCACTCCACAGGACGTTTCTCCTTCTCTGAAAAAGAAGTTTAGAGACATTTTGGAGTTAGAATTATCTGTCGTAAAAGGGAAAGAAACAGTCAAGGAAATATTTTACAAAAATCCAGCTGAAAATCGTGCTCCCAGTTCAAGAAACATGCTTTTTTCTTAACTGCACGAAAACAAAGGAATGTCCACACTAGGTATGTAGGCCTACGGCCGCGTCCGAATCACTTGGCTGCTGCTTGAAGAGTATGGAAGTGGCCGCGGCGAGTTCCCATAGAGTTGTGTGTAATTTCCGGCCGTAGCCAAGTGATTCGGACACGGCCTATCATAAGTATGTGTGTGTGTGGGGGGGGGGGCCTCCGACCGAAATTTACTCCCCAAATTTCCCAAACAGCTGATGATATTCAAGCCCCCCCCCCCGTTGCGCCACGGGGGACTGGACTGGATGTGCGGCTATATCAGAGCTATAGTACAAGATTTAGTTGTAGATATATTGTATCTTTGTTTTGGGGGAAAACTGAAAAACTTTTGGCCCACCTTGGGCGCGCCACTGGACATGCCGACCTGCATAAAATGAGAGGGTCCGCGGTGTTTCGGACCGTCAAGCAAAGTGATCTAATGTGTCAGGATAGGTCAAACGGTTTATGTCATTGTTCTGATAGAAGAAGCCAGAGGAAGAAATGCGCGTATTACATGTGCAGCTGGTACAATGTGTACTTAATTTCAAGTGCTTACACCAATTTGCATTTGGCCAGCGAAACGTACTCGAACAGAACGTGTTCTTTGCTCGGCTTGCGTATAAACCCTAATGTTCAGAACTCAGTGTCCAGACGTCTTTTTGTTCAAGTCTTTGGAGTGTAATGCTATACTTCTGGTAAACTGTTTATGGTTTCAGGAACCAAGTACTACACGAAAGAGCTGCATGTTCCGTTTTTCCTCCCCAGCGTAAGTTCTTTACAACTTTTATTTGAGTCACAAGTCAAGTCACGAGTAAGGTTAAAGTGACAAAGGAATACTTCAGTCGTGAAAGTGTACTTGAATAGCTTGCATGTGTCTAGACATGACCCTTTGATGTTACTTCTTATCGACAGGTGAGGGCGTACCAAAGGTCCAAAGGTACCAAATACTTGACTTTGAACTCAACTTTACCGTTGTCTTTCAGAGCAAAACGAGGCCACACATGCAAACTGAAGGCGCTCTCGTGTCGTAATGATATTAATTCCTTCATATTGCCTCAGAAGCAGCCTCTCTTTTTCACCACAATTTAGCTCGCCTCGAAACGCAACTGATTTTTAGTGGCAGTCAAACTGTGTCAAAACATTTCAGCGAGTATAACCAGACATTTTTAACAATTTTAATTCAAATAAGTTGATTTTTCCCCCTTATTTGCTGATGCAGGGTCACTTCACAGCCAAGGCCAAGCTAGTCGACCAACAGGATCGATCTGTTATCTGTACCTCTGCCGAACTGCAGATATGAAAGGAAACAAAAGGATCCGGCATATATTTCCTCAGTGAAATTTGAATAGCCTATGCGGACGTCAATGGTTTATTACCTTTTTGAAATTTTGGGCAGATCAATGTAAAAAAAGAACCATGTATCAAGTTTGCTGTCTTTCTGTTTTTAGCCAATCTGTCCATTTATTTGTGTCAAAAATTACGCATAGTATTCGGAATTACAATTGCGTCACTGGCTGACGACGTAGTTCTTTTGACAAGTGTTTTGACTGGAACTTGCCAGGTTACAATTACAAAAGAAAACGCTGACAGGAGTTGTGTTAACTATGGTACAAAGTGTAAACGTGGTACAAATCATTATATTTAGAGGTGTTTTCGAGAATGAAGAAATGAAGTGACAGACTACGATGTTTGTTATACAGCTTTGTTGAAAGTTGTTTGGGAACAAGGATGAATCTCTGCTCGAAATACTCGGGGTGTCCACAGGGAAAAATGCCGAGTACTGGATGGAAGCGGCGTCTCTCTGTCGCATGCAAGTTATGACAAGGATCCACGCAAAGGTTCGTCGGAGAGAGCTGTTTAGTAGACTTGTGCAATACTTGAAACAATCTTCAAAGAACTGCTTTCTGTGTCAGCATTCTTTTTGAAAAGCGAGAGCAACATTGCTAATTGTATTTTGACGCCGCTATCAATAGTTTGACGAACTCTAGCGCGAGGCTGGGAATGTAGCAGTTTGTCTCTCGCATTCGTACCCAATAACCTTGTGATACGGTCCCCTTGATATCAAGCTATGCCACCGTCAGCATCTATTTTTAGCTTAACATCCTTACTGATGTGGAGTCCGGACTCTCGGTTCCACCATCAATCTTAAAGGAGACGGGCTTATGGACATTCGTGCAGTATTACCATGTTACCGAAGTTCAGTATTCAGTGACCATTTCGTAGTTGCTTTTTTATATACTAAATGTGCGTATTTAGGCCCTGTAATGTCATCTTTCCCAAGTTTCATTTTCAGCTGTAGACAAAATACATTAGCTGTATTTCTTTGTTTTCTAGATTTTTAGTTTTTCAACTTTTCTTAAGGTCAAAGGGATAAAAGTCGATGAGGGAAGGAATCGCCAGGAATTGCCACCAAGAAATGAAGCCTCAAGATAGTGTCATGGTATTATAATAATGGGGATTCCTGTGCACACTTACTAACCCGTGGACTCAGCGCATTAACTGCGGATAGCGCTATGTGAACTTCTATTATCAACGAAGGACACGTCACGCGTGTCCGTTGATTATGCGCGACTAATTTTAACTGAATGTGCACAGATGTGTAACGTCTTTGCACGAAAGAAACGTCTGTCGTCAAAGTGGTCTCTGATGCTGTGCTGTTTTAAACTCTAGGAAGACTTTTTGCACCCACATTTTCGACGTTAAGGGGTATGGCCTCCCTCTCATGGCTGGTCCTATAATATGGGAGGGCTTAAATGGATCAGTCTGTTAATGGCTAAGGTTTAGTGGTCTCACAACTGCGTACCCATTTAAAAGTAGTTCCACCGTGTTTGGCACGTAGTCCACAGAACGGTAACCTGTAATGTATTTTCATAGCTCATTCTAAAAGTTGAGCTTTTCTTTTTGAGGAGCATGATTGATGTGACCATCGTAAGCTTTTTTAAACTGGTGATAAATGATGAACATTTCTAAATAAAATGGGTCTATTTTGAATCTGTGCCTTTTACTGGTGGGTCCAGTGTACCCGTACCGTGCGTTCTTGTAAGCACTTCTTCGTAGCATTATACTATGAATTTGTGATGGGGAAATCATTTCAGGGCCTTAAATCCCAGAGGGCTTGGAGGCATGTCCCAACTTCTTGACCCGGGGGCTGAGCTGTTGCATTATTCCCAGAAAATTAAGGCGGATTTTAATCTTTCCGACTCTGCAACCTGAATGTGTTCAACAACGCTGAAGAAGAGAGAAAAAATTGTAAAGAAAAAGAAAAACCTCTAAATACTCCGTTTGGATGTACGGTTGTATGCCATATAGTGATCCCTAGTGGATTATGGTGTAAGAACCCCCCCCCCCCGGCTTTTCAAATTACCATGATCGAGTGGCTTACGGCATCCTTCATTCGCCCGAAGACCCCAGCACAAAAAAGGTCAATATGTTTTGGAACATCGAATATTTAAGATGTACTCGTTTCTTAAGTTCCTATTCTTTTATGACCCGGGTTGACCTCTACGGGATAAAATTAACAGGGGGGGGGTTCAGTGTTGTCTTTGTTATTCCATTCATATGATTGGCATTTGTAGAGATTTATCGATAAAGCTATACTAAAGCGCATGATAAGTTTTGACGCCTCCAGACTGGGCGCAGACATTTTTCCTGTGCGCACGAGACCGCCGTTTGATGGCCCCCTTCCATCATAAGTAGTATAAATTACATCATTATTGTTCTTGGAGCCAACCTTAATGAGATTTTCTGAAGAAAACTGAACAAAGCCAGAAAACCTGAGAGAAAATGATAATCAAAGTTGCCCCCACCCCCCACATTTTCAACGGCCTGTCACACTTCTCGCCGCCAACGCCATTTGTGCGCATGCGTGCATAATTATGAATTTATTAGTGAAGAGGTCTGTATGGCTCTTGTCGCAAGTGTGTGCGTTGTTTACACTTAGTAGCGTACATGTACATGTACAGTGTATAAACCACAATGCTCATTTAGTACTGAATGTGCGTTAAGGGTGCATTCAAGTAGATCGCTAGATTTCTACGTGCAAACTCATGAACATTCTGTGATCTCATGGTTTATTTATACAAGATATTCCATAGTCGAGAGCGATAACAGGGAGCTATAATACCGAATTTGGGACTTGCAGCTTCCAACTCGGGGTACATTACTTCAACTTCCAACTTGTTGGCCTGTTTTGCAAAGAAGCAAGCGGCTACATTCAACATTCAGATCTGAGCGCACACTTTGACTACTATTTCGGGGTCATTTTCGGCAAGGGCCAATAAAAGAACATTTTCGTGGCTAACCCTTATGAAATTGAAAAGAAATTGAACTTGTGGTCATTATCTTGAATTTCCAGTGAAAAATAACGCGAGGTCAACCTCCTCCTGAGAGTCACCGGGTGGCGCTATATCTGTCTGATTTTGAAATTTAAAGTGTGTGGACTTTTTTCTATGGGCGCGTATTTACTTATCCAATACTCAATTCGTCTCCGTCTCAGGTTTGTCTCCGAAACTAATCCCCGATTGTGGGCCTTAAGCGTTTTAAAATTAGATTAAGAAACTGTAATACTTACCTGTTTTGAATACTACTTGATGTTTCGTGGCACTATTAGACATACTATTGCGCTTACAACATCAAAGTCAGGAAGTGAAAAAACACTTTAAGCCTGAACGTAACCGAATCGAGTGATGGAAAACGGCCCAATTAGTGTAGCGCGACTTTTTCTGCTTTAGGCATTACTCTTGAGGGCGCACTTTATTATTGACGTGGAAGTACAAGTACAGTATACAAGTGAAGCTGCCTCCAGTGAAAACATCCAGTGACCCAGCATGTCGGTTGGTTAAGAATAACTAGCTGTAGGCTACTCAAATGTCAGGTGAGATTTTCAAAAGTATTACGTTGCTATGATTTGTCAAAAACCTGCGCATACTTGACCAGGACTAAAATTATCTTGAGTATTATTTATTTAGGCCTAGGCCCCTGTGATGGTCGACAGTATACACGATCATCATTACGCGTGACGATAAGCACGATTGCGCCAGTTGGATGTGATGAAATTTTGACCCAAAAAACTTTTCTCCAACAAAAAAAAAAAAAAATAACGTAGTTTGAAGGTACACACATTATTGAGTCACTATAAAATTTTCCAAATTCTCCGGATGAATGACAACTGAGCACATTGTGCACCTTTTTCAAAAGGTTTTATTTTATAGGCCTATTTGTTCAGCAGTCCATGGAGGAAGGACTTCCTCCATGAGCAGTCCAAGGTTACTTTTCCAGGAATTATGCAGCAAATGATTGAGCAGCTCAGAATTCAATGTGTCATTGCCCCAAAGGTCTTGGCAACCATGGGCAAGAAAGATGCTCAGAGATGTACACTTCCTGTAGATCAGTATCGCAAGAACATTGGGAAGCAGGACTATAAGCGCAGCAAGAAAGATCTGATCCGGTCCAAACGAGAGGCAGATCGGAGGAAGACTAGCACTGGCTTTCGGGTAAGGGTGGAGGTAGCCAGTTGTTGAAGGGTCCCCATATTAGGCTGTAATGATTATTTTCTTAGACTTTTTCTGCATCTTTAAACTCTTCTACAGTGTATCAACACTACTTGTCAGCCTTTGTGGGTTTAGAGGTTTGAAAAGTGCACTTTTGAATGGGTGGAAATCTGAACAGTATGCACTTGTATGTTTATGGAGTGATGTCGGATTGAGTGATATAAATTAATTCTGGAAGCATTGACTACATGCAGCATGATTGTGGCTTTTTTTATATAGTTTTCAAAAATAAAGTTCTTCACTGGATCGGAGCTGTGAAGACACTTTCATTGTCTACTATGAATGCATTGCACATCTTAAAAAAAATTGCAAAAATACCCAGGATTATATGTGATTTTCATTCTGAAGTTATACATTGATTGACCGTAATCTGTCATTCTTAGCCTCAGCTTTCATGTTTGCATAACATTTACTTTCTTATTTTCAAAATGTTTTAGAACCAGTTCTTGGCGCCCTTTCTGACAAACTCAGGAAACTGTGTGAAGTTAAATTTATTTGCAACTTATAAAATATTCATTTCACCACAGGTACGTTCTTACACACCAGGGACTCACAACAGAAAAATAAATTTGGGACTGCAAAATGACTTTTTGTTGCACACGAATCAATGCAAGATTGTGGATTTGCCCTTTTTTTAAATCTGGGATGACATCACAGGTTAGCTCATGAATATGGAATGTGCATTACCATAAAAACCAACAAGAAATGAAATACTTTTGAAAACATGGAACAAAAATTGAATATAAGGTTAATTGAAACTCAGAGTTGCATTTTCAAGGGCTTTTGTTCAATAATTGCATTGCATGGACTCTAAATTTCAGCCTGACATTGTGCCCGAGTGGAAACAAATGAAACAAATCAGTTTAGAGTTACAACAGAACAGACACAAATGAGTGACTCGTGTGATTTTAGCATGACATGATGTCAGTTATAAGATTATATTCATACATGTGTAGTGTTATTCTAAGCTTGTGCAAAGATGTCGGTGCCTGAAGTTTGAGCCGAATGATAATTTCTCCTAAAATGTAATCATAGTTTCAGTTGTCTATGGGATATTTGAGCAGGCATTCCCCATTCCAATTCAGTGCACCACATTGCCTGTAAAAGCTTATGGAAAAAAATGTTGCGGCAATAACTGAGTATTCTTTGTGTAATTGAATGACTACGCAACCTGTGACAGAGTACTACCAGTGAACACTGCTAACATTCTTGAGCACTGATACCATGTCATGGAGGAACTCTGTATGGAGCAAAGCGAACAAAGTGGGCCCTTATTCGGTGTGATTGCTAAACAGTTTGTTTTGTTTGTTCTAGGCCAACGCAATTTCATTTATTCATTGCTCTTGTAGGTGACTTTTCTTTCTGAAATATTTCGTGTCACTGGAGAAAACTTTGGGTCAACAAACATTTCAGTAGCAGATTTTTTCAACACACACGGAAGTGCAATTTGTAATCATTAATGTATTTCTTCATAATTTATAAACAACTACCATTTGAACTAAAACAAAAACACAAAAAATATTTAGATCAGAACTCCACTTTTATTCAAGAGCGTGCTCTTGTTTCTTTTTCAATGAGCTGCATTTAATCATTTGTCAGACAAATTCTCTTTAATGAATTAAATTTAAATGAATTTAATGAATTGTCAGACGATGACAGTTGTCATTCAACTATTCGATCATTTGAATATTTGGCTGAGCCTTTATTTCACTTAATACATGTACCTGTTTTTTTTTCTCTACACACTGCAGGATTCCATGCTGGTCATGCTCGCCCTGTGTGCTGTAGTGTGCCTCATCTACATGTTCTTCTACTTACAAATGCCTCCAAAGACATGACAGGTGGAGCAACTACTATCACGTTGTGCCTCATTGCAGAACTAGTAGGATTCATTGTCTCAGAGCTTTTCTAACTCTTGAGTCCAGATGCTTTGTCTGAAATGATTGATGAATTAAAGGGATTTTCAGTGGGTTTTTCAATGCTGGAACTGTAGTCTCATTCAAAAGGACAGTTTATACTTTACTTGAAACCAACTGGAAAGCTCGCAGCACAAATATTTGATGTGATGTCACAGTTTTGCCTCTGTGTTTGTTTTTGCAATAAGTGTGAACTGGCCTCAAGCAATGAAATGACTCACGTTGAGACTTTAATGGTTGTGTGAGAATGTGTAACTCTAGAAGCATTGGAGGAGAGCAGACAGAAGCGTGAACTTTTTATTCATCCAATTGACAGGCATAGGAAAAAATATTTGTTGGGTCCAATCTAAGTCTCCACTACAAGCAGAAAAGAATCAGACATTTAATGAAATATCTACAGGTTATCCAGTCTTAAGTCATTGGGATGATTTGTGACAATGCTATTGTCTATCGTCTTTTCCTTAGGGTTCCTGCAGCCTGGAAAAGTCATGGAATAGTCATGCAAATTTTTTTTTTCGTTTTCCAGGCCTGGAAAAGTCATGGAAATTGGTAAAGATGACTAAAATTATGGAAACATCATGGAATTTTTCAAACACTGTGTGTGATTTCTGTTATAAAGTGCAAAAATGTGTGATTTTATTTGCAACTTTAAAAGTCCAGAGTCCAGGAAATTGCAGTATTGGGTCGTGGATTTTCATAATTTCGTCATGGAAAAATCATGGAATTTAATTGTCCTTTAGGTGCAGGAACCCTGTTTCCTTGTGACTAAACTGGAGCTTCAAATTGTCATCGGCTCGTATACAGGTTTACTCAATAAATTCTGCAAGGAATAGTTAAGCTTCTTTCATGGTCGTCATCCAGATTCAGAAAGGTGTCCAGTACAAGAGCAGTCATTGGAGAAATTCAATCAGTGTCATCAAGAGAAAGCGAAAGAAGAGTCTTATGTCGTGCTTTACAAGAACCATGTAACTCTACACAGGGCTAAGATGGACTTGGTAATTGAACTGCATTCAGTCAATATGACTACATGCACCACTTTTGGAGCATGTATTTTGACCTCTGACATTTAACCTTTATGATTTGCAGGAAGTAGGGTACTTGTAGCAGAGTATCCTGTGCAAATAAAGGGCCCTAGGTTATTGAGGGTGTTGATATATATCTTTTGGAAATGAAACATTTTTGTCTTCCATATTCAACGAAGATGCATTTTTATCTTGTACTTAAAATCATAAGTGAATAGTATAAAATTTATACAAATTCATAGATTGTGTATCTTCGTAACTTTCAAGAGGTTGAATGTCTGAGAAAATTCCTTTTTGTATGAGGCATTTTTGCCTATTTTCTCTTTAAAACAGAGATGTATAAAAAAAATATTTAAGAAGGTGAATTTTTCATTTTCTGTTTGTAAACTAATTATAAAATGGATGATGGAAGTAGTCTGTGTCATTTAACTAAATTCCACTGATGTTCTTCAAATTTTCTGTATTTTCTCTATTTCTAGGTAATTGATGAAATAAACGCATCATTAAAAATCTGGGTGAAATGGCAATGTGTTACATGTGGGTGAGTCACAGGAGTTGAGTCCCAGTCTGATTCCTGAGTCACTTGCCTCAAGGTTTTCCGAGTTGTTTTTTTTAAGTTTGTATGAGATATAAAAATAAGGAAACTTAAAAGATATATCTCTTGAAAATTAACTTGGAAAAAAATATCTCATGAAAACTAACTTCCATGAAACGTTAGTACGTAACAACGTGCAAAAGGTCTCACAAAACGCGTTTTGTAATGGAATTTGCAGAAAACTCGCGTTGATCCCTACCCTGTACTAATTAAGTGAAGATCAACAGGCTTAAACGAAAGGGAAATATTGCAAATGTAATAAAACCCACTGTGGGCGAAAACCTGTGACCAATCAGGAAGCGATAAAAAGTTCTATGGACCTGTAACTTGCTCACTGGAATGACTCTATGGTGTTATGACCTCGCCCCTCTGCGTTGCTGTAAGACCTTTAGTCACTATGAACATGTTGCAGGGGGGGCAGTTGCTCCTCTTCTGACGATTCCATATGAATTTATGTCACTCAGGTCAGACAATTAATTGACATACCAACTAATTCTCTCTTGATGTACGTTTTCTTTATTAATGTTTAATATCTTGATCTAGCTATTTCGCTTATTTGAACTGTTTTTAAATATCTCCACCTATTTCCACTGTCTATAAAACCCTTCAGGCCGACTGCATAAGGTTTCCAAAATGTATTTACAATGCATTGTACAAAGCAATAATTTGGGGGTACGGCCTTGTATCTTTTATCCAAATGTGATGTACAAAATTGACACTAGTTGTACACATTTGCCACGGTACTTCCTTTCGCGGTCAAATTGTGACTTTTGGTTTGAAATAATACATTTGATTTTGCAACTTTACACGATCACGTATTATTTCGACTTTTGATACATTTCAACCCTGTTAAATAATGTAGACATGCAGCCTCATGTTTATACATTTGTACATGTATATATAAAAGTACACCCTAACAATTTCCAATACAAAGCGTTGGTTGTTACAGAATTCATGGTGGCAGCTGGTCTCATTACAATCAGCATTCACAGATGTGATCGTGGAACTCATCAATTTCCAATACAATTGACGCCCAACCTTTTTCAGAAAGTAAACAATCACGAAAGTAAGACTGCTGCCAGATACAACAATGGAATAATTTCTTTTCAAATACCAAGAGTACCCATTGCGATCACGTTTCTCTTAAGATTTCAGGTCTGAAGGTGTAAGCGCTGACCGCTAAACCCATCTTGAATATCAAGCCTTAAAAGATGAGGGATTTCTCACTAAAATTTTGACATTATTAATGAATTACATTTCGTATGATAGAGTACTTTGCAGGGTGTTTTATGAACGAGGGAAATTATACAAAAATTACACCCAACCCACAATGTGCTAAACTAGCGTGCCATCGTATGTAACATCTGGTGTATGCGGGGGCAGGTTGGTCTCCCGTCTGATGGGAGTACTGCCCCAGTCACTGTACTCGTTTTCCTCATCACCATCCGTGTCTGTGTCCTCACAGTCGGGGACTGGGGCCAGCGGGTACAGCTCGATGAACATGTCCTTGTTGCGGGACGACTCCTTGGCCTCCCTGGCCAGCTCGGGCCGGTCTAGGTTTGCCGCGGTGCGAGGGGATCGCACTGCATCACCACTGATAATGGCCGGGTGGCGGGACAGGAATCGGTTGCACGCCTTATACACGTGATAGAGTATCAAACTGCCAATCAGGAATCCCGTGACGAACACTGTGGCAATGATGACTGCCAGAACGGGTGTGGTTGGCCCTTTGGGGAAGAGAAACGCAACCAGTCAAAGCATATATGAATTTACAAAGATAAGAATTATTTTGACTTTCAGAACTGTCGTCAATGAATGACGATATAAGGAGCTCGTGTTCTATGTCAGAAGTATGTTAAAATTCAGTCTAAACTGTTTAACATGTAGCCTAAGGATGTTACTCCTAAACCCTAATCAGGCGAGACTGCCACAAACCCGATCGTTTTCGTCGTGTAGGGGAAGTCCAAGGCGGACTGGAACCACTGCCGTTGCCGTCAGTACAGCGCACAGCCAACTCCTGGCTGTGCTCGCAGCCTTGATCCGTCAGGCTCAGTTCCTCGTGTCGGCACAGACTCAGGTTTCTCTCCCAGCCCTTACACAGTAGCAGTGTGAACAGGGCTCGTGTGTAACTCGGCGCTGCCTGGAACTGATCCACAGGGAGCACGGCCCGAGGTGAAGTGAAATCCAACTGGCGACAGACGACGAGGGCGGCGTTCATGTCGTCCGACTCGTTGCCGGACTTGCACACCGTCCACCAGCGAAATTCGTGGTAGATCTCTACTCGGCCCTCTGAGATGTTGCTGCCACCTGCTAGACGTACTACAAACGAAATTTTTCACGAAAAGCAACGGTACAGTTCTTTTGGTTACAAGAAACAGTAGGGACAACAGGCACCACGTGGAAAACCCCGTAAAAGGTGCTTGGAAAAGAAAAGCTGGCTTATGGAATCCAGCGAAACGAAGGGAGAAAAAAAAATACAAGTTCATGCGTTTGAGTATATCGTTACATTCGCAAGTTAGAAACTACGTACCGTTTGCATCCGTATAGAAACAGGGGTTACAGGTTTTAATAATTTTAATAGAGCGACCCCAATTAGTTTTGTAACGACTAACATCACAGTGAGAATGTTGTAGCTGACGTTGTCAAATTTATTTCATTTTCGATTTGGCCTTTTTAATTCTCGAATTTGCTGGCAACAATGTAGGACTCCTATTTGATTCGATCCAAAGCATCCTCATCTATTACCTTGACGGATGACCTCTCTCTACATTTTACAAGCCTGTGTCACACTTTAATGCTTTCGTGCGGCTTACCTGGTTTCGGAAGCTTCAACTGATGGTGTACCGTGGGAGGAGAACACTTGACCCCGGCATCTTGGGCGTGGTTACAGTCATGCTCCCCCAAGACATGGTGAGCACACTCGAGGAGATTGCCTTCCGAACCCTTGCAATCAATCTCGTCAAGGAGTATGCCTGGTCACAAGATAAGAACCCTTCTGTCAACTAATCACGCTGAGGCTCTTGTTTCGGTAGTTAGTCGCTACATATACATGTATAAACACTGGAGACGTTCTTATCTCATGCAAGTGGCTAATGAGATTGTGACTGCTTGGTTACCGCCCATCGTAGACTATGAGCCTCCAGCTACACCAAGAAAGGGTGTGATATTCTTAGCAACGGATGCTCCTTTGGTAGGAACTGAACTTTGGTGGTTCACGAACGACTGTGAAAAAGCATCACTACCAACAGACTGAACACTCCCACCACATGTGGCGCTTTTCAAATGATGAGGGGGTGCTTCTGCTCGAGGCGGGTAGCAGTGACGCGAAGACCAAATTAATTGAAGTGCAAGTATCCTGTACCGGTACCTGTTATTTGCAGGTTCCAAATTCTCTGAGAGTGTTGCTCCTATTTGGCTATTCACCTTATCCTCCAAACTTGTATCAACCCCCTTTTGCAACTGACCGAGCATATGGATTCGGCTTCAACCATAACAAAGAACGAGCTAACTAAAAATCAGCTAACTATAAAACGATTAAGATTCTGGAATCCACTGTCTGAGAAATGAACTGAACGTGCAAACAGAACTTGCTTGACTTGTAACGATTCCCAAGGCTTGTTGGGTTTTACGAGAATGCACAACCTACCGGTGCCTTCCCGTCCTTTGCCAAAGTAGGCACCGAAAACGGCCGATTCGGCCGCGGGCAGCCCGAGCTGTCGGCAGGCGACACCGGCCGCCTTGATGTCCCATTTATCATCGCAGATGGTCCACCAACGTTGGTCGTGATACACCTCCACCCGACCCTCCAGCACTGTGTTACCGCCAATCAAGCGGATGTCTTCACCTGAATGTGGGGATGAACCGAAATATTCCTATAAATGTGGTGTTTGTCTGCTTACACGCTATATCCTGTCTTGGTTTAGTAGATAACAGTGGTAAAAGCCTCTGCTATCGAGCACTGGTTAAACAAAGCAATTACCTTGGATCATGAGCAAGTCCGTCGCACACCTAACACCCGCTGCTACCCGACGCGTACACCTCTCTCTGCCAACCCCGCTGTGCAAACACTCTGCGATGTTATCCTCTGTGCCGTCACATTGCAAGTCATCCAAGAGAAATCCCACTCCCTCGCTGCTGCCCCTGACTCTGTAGGACGGCTGCAGGTCGGCACTGTCCACCCCAGGAAACCCAAGCTGATGGCAAAGCACTGTGGCGTCATGCTGGTCCCAACCATCCTTGCAGACGAACCACCAGCGTCCGCCGTGGTTCAGCTCTACCCGCCCCTCGTACGGACGCCTGGGGTCGCTGGCACCCAACCGGGCTTCGAAGACTTCAGGTTGTTAGATAGTTGGAGTAATAATGTAATTTAAATAGTCTCTGCGTGATTCATTTCACTTCTCCTTTAAATTTAGTACCATTTAAAACAGAATATTTACTGCCAAACTATGTTTAAGTACTTTGATGTGCACAGTAATGTGTGTGGGGATACAGCAGTTTGCTAATTGATGATGTGTTGTGCTTGGTAAGAACATGATGTTACCGGTCTAAATGAAACACAGCGTTGGTTTCCAACCAAATTACGCCGAGCGGAGAACTTGATTTGGATGAGGTGAGCCAGATCTCTTGACGTCTACGATTTGCTTTCGCTTTGGGCTGTGCATGTTTTAGCTAAGTTGACTTTCCTGAACCTACTTACTTTGTTTGGTCCTCTTCCCATCACACCAGACGGCAGCGTCTTGGTCCCCACTGCAATACTGCCGACCAAACCCGGCATGCCTGCAGTCCACCACGCTAGTCTCGTTCCCAGTGCACTGCAAGTCACTCATTAGATACTCCAAATCGCAGTCAACGTTCTTGACCAAGTCGCCGAAGCTCTCGTCCGCGGGGTTTTCGCAAATGACGTCATTAGAGAGACTGTCACTCAGTTTATAAACCGCGAGATCTGACGAGTATCCCAACTGGTGGCAGACGACATTAGCGTCACGTATGTCCCAGTCATCACCACAAATCTTCCACCACATACCTTCAAAGTACACTTCCACTCGGCCTTCGGACTCGCCAGTACCCCCACTCAACCGTAGTCTCTCACCTATTAGTTTTGAAAGTCAGAGCTGAACGTTTCTAGAGGATGTTTATTTAGCCATTAAAAGCGCGCTGAGAGTGACCAGTTTTCACTTAAGTTACTGGAAATAACTTTTACTGTCCGCAGTGATATTTCCAATGAAGGGAGATTGAAGCGAGTAACCTATGGGCAATGCTACAAGCTGGACTCGAGAGCTGATATGTCTCATAGGTATACACGAGGGAAGAAACCTGTTTGCATTCAAATACCGCCTTCAAGGTTATTGTCTCCACTTTTTTGGAAGGGTTGGGTATGTCTCCTACTTCCTCTGGGATCGCTGACCGTTGATTGATTTATATTTATTGTTCATTATATATATCTACAGTGTTTCTCAAAAGCAAAGTAATACTAACCTGCTGGAATGGATGGTTTATCACTGCAAACAACGTGAGCGACCACGCCCCGGGCACAGCCGACCATTTGCCCGTCCCTATAATGGCACTGTAGTAGGTGGTCTTCATGGCCCGTGCAACGGAACCCAGACAGTCCTCGCACGTGAGGAAAACTCCTTTTGAACTTTGCGCGGTTGTTGTCTGTCCGTAGTTGCCGCTGCTCCTTAGAAAAATCCTCGGGCACGATGGTGGCGCTCTTAGCAAACTGGTAGCCAAGCTGCTTGCAGACCACGCGCGCGTCGGCAATGCCCCAGTCGTCTCCACACACGGGGAGCCAGTGATCATTTTGAAGAATCTGAACTTTGCCTTCTCTGTCATTGTTTCCACCTTCGAGTCTGACCGAATATGGGGGTTTTTCTAGGAAAAAAGACCACAGCTTCAACTTCTTACACAAAAACTCACATTTGAAAAAACAGCTTTGTGTTTTTAAAAAGTTGCTAGCCCAATGTCTTTTCCATGAATTTATTCTCTATGCTATTGATTTAATCCACGGTAAAACAATGAAGATAACTAAACACTGATTGCCAGAAAAACCTTCCTTTGAGCTTCCAAACAATGAGGTAAATGTTGACCTACCTAATGGGCGTGATGCGCATAGTACCCGTGCTTCATGCTCGACTCCTCCACAGTCCAACCCACCCACCAAACCGAGGCGACACTGCGCTATCTTGGACTCGTTCCCCAGACATTCCACGGACTCGAAGCTCCTCCTGCTCCGGGCTCCGTTCAACACGCCGATGATTTTGGCCCAGGGTGCCAGCGCTCCCGGAAAGCCCAGCTCTTGACACACGACCTGAGCCTCCCTGATATCCCACGTACCGGCCACGTCACAAACAGTATGCCATAGACCATTCAGGAACACCTCTAACCGGCCGGAGTTGGGTGTGGCTCCACCGGACAATCGAATTGAGTAGTCTGTTTCCAGTGAATTAGAATATTTTGAAACACCTCGGATAAACAGTATTACACATTTTCAAAGCATCAACCCTATATTCTTACATTAATTTGATATCAAAACTTTTTGAAAAAAATGACGTGGAAATGAATAACAATATGGCCAGCACAGGTACCGCCGGCGTCCAATCTATGGTAACATTTCCTATTTCACAGATATGCGATAAGTGATTGTTCTTGATTGGTAATAATTGGACACTTTCCATTATCGTGGGTGTAAAATTCTTTTATGATTAATACAAAGATGTATTTGTAAACCCTACACATTAATAATGGAAATTTTGTAAAGTATATGCTCATTGATTAATTGATCATTACGAGTATTAGCTACACACCCTGTGACACCTGACGACTGTCGCACCTGACACCGGCATCCTGTCTGTGCTGGCAATCATGCTGGTACCACTTCTTCGCCTGGCAGTCCATAAGCTCCTCCTCATCGCCCACACAATCGACCTCATCCAGGACGATTGGCCCGGATCCCGGACCGAAGTGAGCTCGGATCAAGGCTGCTGTGGCGTGGTTGAAGCCCAGCTGTCGGCAGACTACCTCGGCGTCCGTCATATCCCAACGGTCACCACAGACGGTCGCCCACGCTCCGTCCAGGTAGACTTCCACGCGGCCCTCCATAGGATACACTCCATCGGCAAGTCTCACGGAATTTGCTGAAACATGGGCAAAATGCATAAAACAAAATCTCACTTGAGAGTCTGATAGAGCAAAACTAAAATAGTTCGCCTGAAATCAAAATGGACTAGCTGAAACTGAAAGATGAAAAATAGTCCCTGCTCCATATGACAATTGAGACGACAAACGGCATCCATCCACATAACAACGTGTTACGGTATACGATACATAATAGTATGACATAATATTTTGGCCAATATTTAGGACAATTCTACAGGAATTCATTGGATTACAAGGCATTCCAGCTTACAGCAATATTATCAAATATAAGAGACGGTTACCAGCAAAAGCCATCTGAATTGCTACAATTCTGCCTGTTTTCACCCAGAAACGATACAAACCAACCGTGCAAAGTACCTGGCTCGATTGAGCGAGGCGGCGTGTTTCCGTTGCAATCCACTGCAGCCATCGAGGTCTGACAAGTCTTAGGACCCAAAACATCGTTTTGGCAAAGCGCTAGACTCGACTCGTTACCGTGACAACGCATCAAATCTATCAACGCAGCGATGTTTTCCTCTTCACTGTCTCCAGACCATGTGGTTGACTTGAAAGTCAAAGGAGAAATGTTTGTCGGAGAGTGGTACCCAAGTTGTCGACAGACGACCGATGCGTCGTTCTGGTCCCATCCGTGGCCGCACACGCGCCACCATTGCCCGTCGTGGAAGAATTCAACAAAGCCAGAACTGCCACCAGAGAGTCGCACTATGGTACCTGTCCGTTTCCATGAGAGTAATTACGCAAAAGTGTTAGACTCTTACACATTTAATTTCAGTGGATTAATTATTCCGTTTTTGCAATTTCCTTTCAATTTTTTTTAAAGAGTACAAGTTGAACTTCAAACTTTTTGATATGGTTTATCAGGTCACCTTGTTTACGACTACCAGTGACAACCCGTGACATCCCGTTTCCAGAACTGTCTTTTTTCTTTGGTTGTTGACGGTCTCGACTGGTGTAAAAAGTTCTTTTTGCAGAGTCATATTTGATCTGAATGCTATGAATGCATAAGAACATATGTAATACAAAACTGCTGCAAACTGCTTGCCGACTACTGCAGTGACCTAAAATACAAATCACAAAAAATGGAGGGCGTGACGTTTCGATCCTAGCAGAATCTTTCTTAAAGGCCAGGGAAAAAAAAAGAAACTGGCACCTGGCAGGTTGACTGTATGGTCCAGACTACACACCACA
The DNA here is from genome assembly GCF_054643075.1 of Acanthaster planci. Lineage (NCBI taxonomy): Eukaryota > Metazoa > Echinodermata > Asteroidea > Valvatida > Acanthasteridae > Acanthaster > Acanthaster planci. Next base: position 16,842,006 of record NC_141782.1, read on the forward strand.
CCAGCGTCTCTATCATGCAGACAACCGGTGGCTCCAATGCCACTCCTTGGGCATTCCAACAAGTGCCTCTCGTGTCCTGAGCAGCCGACATGCCCGAGGAGAACCTGGCCCGTGCCTTGGCCGAAATGGGCGCCCCTAGGGGCAGCGGCGGCGTAAGGATAGCCGAGTTGTCGGCAGACGACTGTCGCGTCTTTCAGGCCCCAACTTTGGTCGCATATTGTCCCCCAGGAATCACCGAGGTGGACCTCCACCCTGCCCTTGTTGGGCTGGTCAGTCCCGGTCAAGCGAATTTCATATGGCAATGGACCTGCAAAAATTGAATCTGAATAATGATCGTATCAATGCTCAAAGTTTTTACCCCAAAGATTTTTCAGAGGTGAGAAAAAATGTTTCTGAACCTCTGTAATTCTGGTACGGAATACGTGACTTAGCTTTCCTTATAACAAATTTAGGCTGGTGAGGACAGACTTTTTACATGCTTGTTATGAAATACAAATAGTAAAAAAAATTAAAAGCTGATTTTTTTTTCGGATAGGTAGTCCAAAACTTTCCTTTCAGCTGAAGAAGGGTCGAGCACTTGTTAATACTTAAACCCTACATTTTTTTGTGCGGGTGGGCGTGTCTTGGCACTACACAATAAACCCATTTTCTTCTATCAGCCTTCGTCTTAACGACGAGAGTGATCAAATTAGATAAGTTGACCCTGGCTTTTCCCTTTCCTCTCTGTTGCAAAGCCCGGCTTGAGTGCGTAAATCCCCTGTCAACCTGCCGCAGAAAGTCACGTGGAAAAAAATTCCAATTACAAGGTAACGAGGCCGGAAAATCTTCAATCTATTTTGGCAATCCAGTCAGTGAAGAAGAAACACATTCAAGTATACATGTGCACCACGCGCCTCAGGCGCAATATACAGTGCGTGCCACGTCCGCCTCCAATTCCATACATGCAAACGTGTATACTTGTGTAATACGGACGCGATAGCATTGCAATGATTTATGCTTGAGCGCTCCGACGGGGAACATTATGTGTGGATATTATGGAAGTGTCAATAGTGGAGTGGAGGGGAGGGCACGAGCAATATCAAATTTTGTGGATTTTCAGTAGAAAAAAACCGGCAGAAGTTGGGAAATAGGAATAGTAATGCTTGGCAAAGTTAATGAGAAGGAAGAAGTCGATGGAAGGTGAGGAAAGTAAAGATGAGATTCAGACAGAATGATGGATTGTAAATGGTACAAATCATAACTTCGAGGATTGCTAGGATTGTCTTTGGGTTTCAGCGGTAAAAAGTTTTCCATAAATGTCCGTTGAATTATGGGTATGGATCACAAAAACAAGGAGTTTCATGCACAAATTATGACGAAGTGATCCGGTTAGTTTGTTTCATTGGACATTTTTCATTTTAGGGACTAAACTAAAATGCATTCCTTGTTTGTCATCTATACGGCAGCCCTGTGGTACCATTCAGTAGACATTTTTAAACACTGACATTTTTTGGAAAACTCAATTTTTTTTCCAAATTTTGTTGTTATGAAATGTATCTTTTCCAAGGTCGTTTTAACGATACATTGTTGTTTCAAATTTGTTTTTACGAGATTTATGTTTTGGTTAGTTTTTAGAAACATTATCTTCGTTGTTGGGACGAACAAACATGAAAATGTATCTCTCGTAAAAACAAACTAGAAAAATATGCTTTTGTAAATGTATTCTTCATGGCACAGGTGGGCCTTCGTAGTCTTCTGTATTTATGATAAATGGGTACATCAACAAGGTATATTTATGCTTAATCCAACTCCAAAGCTCCAAAGATGATACTTTCCTGAATAATAAGAATCCTCGTAAAGAAACCAGCTACAATATGGTAACTCAGTTGTTTTGTTTGTTAACTTTATTTCTTAAAAAAAAAATTCATTTTTACCATTCCGGTCGCCAGCTGAACAGGAAACAGTCGCAGACTCCTGGCAATGGAAATTCCTTGTGGTGCCCACTTTGCACTTCGAAAGTTTGTCTTCAACTCCAGAGCACGACACGAAAGCGACTGATTTCTGTAAGATTGCGGCTCTGTCCAAGTGAATCCAAGTTTTGCCCCAGTCCGCAAGCGCTCCAGGATAACCCAGTTCCCGGCATGCCACACTGGCCTCGGTTACGCCCCATGATTCACGGCATATCAGGTTCCAGGTTCCGTTTTGAAAAATTTCAATGCGGCCGACGTTTGGCGTAATTCCTCCAATAAGACGAACTTGGTTTTCTGTGAATCGATGGACAGATGCTCATTTGCTATGGTAATGCATGTATGTATGATTCCGGTCTTTTGACTTAGAATTATAGGGAAAAATTGTTTTCAACTGTTACCAAACTAACTGATCCCCTTTCAGAATACGACGGTCTGGCTTTATCCCGTCGCCTGGGGATAGTTAGGTCAGTGATTGATTCTGTTAAAGACAGCGGAATCTCCCCTAAACAGCTGCAGCAAGACATTTCGGAGTGAAAGTAGTATAGTAACGTCAGAAATCTCAACAGCGACTAAAAGCACATAGGTTTTCCGGCCAATTTTGGAAAAAACGCGATTTAGTTTGTAAAATAAAGTTTCATTTTGAAAACGACTTAAAACCTGGTTTCATTTTCGCAGTAACAAGCATTCGACTTCGTTTTGTATCCTTCAAATAAATGAACGTGCATTATGTTTCATTAAAGAGGTTACAAATACGTGACTGGCATTTCGGATTGCTTAAATTCATGTGTTTGTTATCGAACTGTAAAAAAAATTAAGGTTTCTATGATTGAAACGCAGCACAAGAAGGAAGGTTCCCTCAGCGCTGGTGTTTATAGGTCTCCTACAATAGTCGGTAGATTCCAATGACAACTTGAATGGCTTATTTCAATCATGAATATTCAAACATTTAACTAAACACTTCTATTGTGAAATGTCTGTTAGTACACAAACAAATTCCAATCCTTGACCATGCATACCTTAAAAACACACAGGCGAAATTGCATGCATATTTGGGTAAATAGCTTGAGTTCAAATTAAACTGAATGCAGAATTGCAGAGGTGCATTCAATTTCGCACAAAAATGAATGTCAACATTCTAAACCAGCGCAATATCGAGAAATTGAACGCTGACTCTATACGACTGAATGCACCCTCCTTGAAATAGAATTTGTATTTGTTAAATAGAAACAGGGATTTGAATGTTCGTTCATTTCGCTCGAAAACGAATGCTACTATTACTAATTCATTTACACATTTTCCAAAATTGGCCAGGAAAACCTATGCAATGTATTAAAAAATCCAGGTATTCCAGATATGTTTTATGGTGTCAAACTCCATGCCCGTTACCAAAATCCTTGCTAGATAACTTTCCCTTCTTAATTATGATCAAAGCTCATAATTGATCGTGGTTTATAACCGTTGGTGATGGCTTTGCTGGTTTTAACCTAAATCATTCAAAACAAGAAGCCGACTTTTGGACTACTTTAACAAACACTCCATAATTATGAAAAACGTACCTTTGAACACAGAAACATTGACACAACGGACACCTGCCGTTTTAAATTTCCCACAAATCTCGGATGAAATTCGACGATGCGAGCACGCAGACAGTTCACTCTCAGTTCCCATGCAAGACAGAGTAATCATAGACTCGTCCCCAATACCCTTGGGCTCTCCGAAGTGGGCACCCCTCCAGGCCATAGTCGCGTATCCGTAGCCGAGTTGACGGCAGACAACATCGGCCTCAGAGAGTCCCCAGTCGGCGTCGCACAACAGTATCCATTGTTCCTCGGCGAAGATCATCACCCGTCCCTCGTTAGGTGTGAAGCCCCCAGAAAGACGCACTTGGAGCTTTCCCGTGGCTGTAGTCGTTTCTGTGCAGAATTATGGGTTGAGAGATATTATGGACAATCTACTCTGGCTATAACCGCTAAATTACTCGACAGAAATATTCTACACACAGATGGGTTGATTAGCACGTTTGGGGGCGCTGTATTAAGGGTTTGAATGAGGCTTATCCACCTCTTGTAATTTTCTTCGGATACCAAGGTACCTCTATATAGTCGAGTATCTATACAGAGGGTATCCGATGCCCCCCAGGACTCTATCAAACCAACTTTGCTTTCTTTGTTTTATTGTCCTAAAACACATTTGAGATGTTAACAATGGCCGCCAAAATAATCAAAATCAAAGACAATTTGTATACTTTATTAAAATTGTAACAAATTTTTAAAATAACGATTTAAATTACCGTCTAGTCATAGGTTTCTAATTTATAGTATTTTCCCATGTCTTTAAATCCAAGATGGCGGCCAAAATGGCTGCAAAAATAGGTAATATTGCAGAAACTTGTACACAAAAAACTACACATCGTTTCAGTAGTGCAGTAAATTTGTAAAATAATAAATATGATATAGTTGGGTCATTTGGGAAAGACTTCAGTGTACGGATACCTTAAGTGACTTATTACCCATCAGACAAGATCAAAAATAGCGGTGAAAATATCAAGAACCCAGAACTTTTACTGTCCCAAAGAGTTTGTGCACCTGTTAAGAGGCATCGATATGGAAATCTTTCTGACAAATGTATCCAAAACTTATTTTTAGCCTCTATAAAAATCTAAACTGGCGTCCAAAATGACTGCCCCGAGATAAACTTGGAATATGTTTATTCAAACACAATTTTTGCCTTTTTCCCTTCTGCAAGAAATAATTTGTCACAAGCAAGATCACAAGATCCAAGGTTAAAACAGACAAGTAAGAAATAAATAGAATCTCCAGTACAAAATCACAAGTGACAATCTGAGCTGGTGAATAGTACTCTGAATCCAATTCACCCAACGCCCAAGTGTCAGAGATCTCGCAGAGCCAAGTTACCTTCCTCGATCTCATCATCTAATAAGGCGAACAGTTTAGAATAGAAGGAAAACTGGACACTCGAGTAAAAACGGATACATTTCAGTATCTTGCTCGAGATTCAGCCCACCATAAGTCAGTATTTGGCGGATGAATCAGGGGAGACGTAACGAAAAACAACCGTATATGCACACACTTGGTACATTTTGAGAAGAAGGTTGAATTATTCAGAAACAAACTTCATGAACGCGGATACAGCCGTGAAGATTTAGCCCTCCTGCCTGAAAGAGGCAAGACTCACGTGAATTCGAGCAAGAAAGAGACTCTGCTTGTCTTTGTTCTGCCCTTCTATCTACGATTGCGACACTCAACGTTAAAAGGCCCTTCTAAAAAACCTAAACTGGGATTTGATCGACCGAAGTGAATGTCTCAATGCACTCTTCCCAACTAAACCCCTCATTGCATATAAACGGCACAGGGATATAAAGGATGACCTGGGTAAGGTGGAGGATCTCCACGATCCAACCAAAAACGAAAAAGAAGTGGATGTGGAGAACATTCAAATCCTAATGGAACTCCTTGAGGAACAAAAATAAATTGCGTCATTTAGGCTTGGAATTCAACCCCAAAATAACTAAAATTGAAATCTGCCTACACCAATTCTACCATAAAAAGAAAAACGATCGGGATTTTTTTGCCAAACCCCCCAAAATGGTGACTGATGAAATGCGGAAAAGAGGCACAGAAAATATGCCCTGTTCCCCCAACACAGAGGAGAAAAGGAACAACAAACAAACAGCTAGGACGGTATGCGGTATCACTGGTATACATTAAATCATTAAGTGAATAAGTACAGAAACCGCAGATACATGTATAAATAAACAAGCCCTTGCGTCGTGGAACTCCGGACAGGATAAGCGCCTAATACAATTAGGTGGAACTCCGGATAGGGATTTTTAAAACTCCCGCTCTCTGGAAACACTAGCCTAATGGACCCGTGGGCGAGTTATAACCATAATAACTGTAATTCTTAAGCGCCTAATACAATTAGGTCCCCAAGCACTTTTCCTATTATTATTACCCCTGCTCACTGGGCCAATCAAACATTCCAAATACCATTTCAGCACCCTGGGGAGTATACAGCTTAATGCTGCCATTTCGGCGCAAAGCAGCTAAATCAACCACAATAACCATCTCTGCCCTCACATGGTACCCAATTATTCCTGGGTGGAGAGGGGCAATGAGTTTGTTTCTGCATTCAATCGGGGACCCTAAACAATAGAGGACAATAAGGTCCCCGATTGACAGAGGGTCCCCGATTGACAACCGTGTACAAAACATATGAGTGGTCTTCTAAAAAAGTTGAAGTACAAACAAAAGAGGAACAATAGGGGGTCCCCAGTTGCAGGCAAATACACACTTGTGTGCGTGTGTGCCCTTGGGAACACAATGGTGTGTGGGACTTGCGAAAGTGCCAAGGGCACACGCACCATGACCCCAGGCTGGATTCGAACCCGCAACCAACGGTTTTACCCACCAAATAGGAATCTGGTGCTCTTAACCACTCCACGGGGTTATGTGTTGACAACTCTCCGACTATCGTGGCCTTGCATGAAAACACTAAGGACCTTCTAGTTAAGTATTGTTTTTTAAATTAAGCAAAATTCACAAATACTTTCTAGGAAGCTCAACTATGCACAAACGCTGGTATCGCTACCAATGTATTAAAACTGACATCAACCTAAAATTCTGTCCATGCTGGTGGCAAAATACTACTTGAATACATCAGCAAACAGACCGGTTGTCCATGAAGCTGCATAAAATCAAACAGCAAGAAAGAAGTGGGGAGTGTCCCTGTTGATGCTGATAGCAAATCTCACCCACTTCCTTCTGTAGAAATCTAATTCACCGCAGCATTCGTCTTGGAATAATCCTATAAAAAATGTTGGTAAAAGTATAATATCGACTGATTGTTCCTTGAACCCTACTTGCACAGGCCAGTTTACCTGATTTTCTTAGCCAGAGAAACACATCCTTTAATTTAAACAAAAATCTTGAAAAACGAAATTCATGGTCGCGGCCGAACTCCGGAACTCTGCCCTACCAAACTTAAGACGTAGAGGCAACATGTGTGATTACGCCTCCTCCCAACATACACATGTATTAACATTAATGACCATTTGGATTTTAAAAACTCTCAAAATACTGAGCATTGGTTTTAAAATGACCAGTTAAGCAGGCCATTACATCATAAAGACAACCATGCTACAAATGTGTTTTAGGACCATAAAAAGAAGTTTAAAAAGTTGGTTTGGTAGAGTCCTGGGGAGTTAGCGGATACCCTCCGTAGAAACTCGACTACTATAGCCACCCTCCTAAACAAAAACGGGCGCAGTGATTCTGAATGCGTGAGAGGATGATATTGGACATGTAGGGAAGTGGAGAGTTCATGATAATTTTCTCTAAAAGTTTCCTTTTTTTCTTTTTCCTCGATTCCTTCAGAAAACCCCCTTTCATCGCCATAGCCATTACTCTTTGATTTAAGTGGGGTATTATGATGTACCAAAAAAAAGAATACAGAAAAGTATCTTTCATCTCGCACTCACGAGATCGAAATTGCCAGGGTACCTCTCTACACAAGTGCGAAATAACCAAGTTTGTAATTCAGGGTACCAGGCGCACGTTAAGCGTATTGGTGTGTGCGATATGATTAACGTTTTAGGCATGTGCGAATGGCCAGTTTCAATTCGGCTCGCGATTTAGCCCATGATCATTTGCTTAGATCAGTCTAGTCCGCGTGATTTAGCCAATAGGAGGGCAGAATGCGGTACTTGTCACAACATTTGTTTTTAAGCTCAAGCAGTGCGTTCAACACAACAGCAATTTTTAAAGTCTGTACTTGGTACAACCAAACCCCACTTCAAATGAAAGCTATGACGATTTTGGAAAGGTTTACGAAGAAAAAGTGACAGATCCCGGAAAATTTGAGAGAAATGAGATTGAAGATTGTAACCCTAGACATTTTTGAATCTGCCACTCTTACATTTTGCTGCCAGGTCCATTTATGCGGACGCGTGCATAGTTACAAAATAAAGGGTAATTCGCCAAAGCCACATAAGAAAAGAAGGGACACGCGCACTTGTTGATCAGCGCCTTGCAACTGAAAATGTTGGGGGTTTGGCAAAATAAATTCTGGTGGATAGTCGGTGTTAGCTCCCCTTGGTATTGGAAGTGCCACAACTCCCAATGTTTCGGGGAGCCAACATTGACTATCCACTCTGTCAAATCATGTGATAAGCCTAATATTGATGAAATTCGTCTGCATTGTCAAACATTACTACGGCAACGTTACTTTCTTCAGCGAGAACCTCTAACGCTCTGGATAAGCGAAGAACCTCTGAAAAGTACTCGAATGACATCTTGATAAGCCACGCATTTGGGAGGAGCGAGGACTGACAAGGTCAGAGACGCTGGAGGTGAAACCCAACCCAATCTGTTCCGTTTCGCGTCGTATTGCCGCGTCACAAAGTGCAACGGAAATCGATAGTAGCCATGCAGCACCCGTCAGCAGTCCATTGGCGTTAGGCCTGGAGCTGGGCTGAAGGCGCTATACGCACTACGATTTCACATGTTATGAGGAATGTCTGCCAAGAGAAAGCGGAAGACAGACACTGTTTTTACAGCTTTCAGGATAACATGCAAGGACAAAACGCTGTATACTAATCTATGAGCCGCTCTTGTTTCATGTTATCCGTGTGTACTTAACTTGAAAAATAAACAAACAAAAATAGAAAATAAAGTGACTTTTACATGTATGTCGAGACTCGTTTGTTGGACCCTCCTGTCACTGATTTGCTTAACAGAACCAGTCTATGTCTCCCTATCGCCCGCGTGCGTCTCCAAGCGTATTTTAAAATTTTATTCGTCTTTTTTAGCGATTTACAATTTTGGGATGATGACCAGTCATTGTTTCATTTTTACCATCAGTCACCGCCTTCAAGTTTTTAAACTCAGATCTTTGCTAAGGGGAACCGACCCAGTTCGCTTCCCTTCACTTTCCCTCCCCCACCACATTTTCTGAAGTACAGTCACCGTGGGTCACCGAGAATCGATATAACAACCAGCCGTTCATCATCACTAGACGGGGAACCAACCAAGGACCACTGGAGGAAAGTCATCATCAAGTTAAACCATAGGACGCAACAGAATGGCAGGGCGTATAGCTTCGCTGCCGCCGACAACGGGCACCCAATCGGATGGTCTCACGGTTCTTTTTTCAATTCATGTATATTGTATAAAAGTATGCTGGTGATTGAAAATTGTACTGATTACTGAAGTACTGAACTCTGTTCTATACTTTAAACAACAACTTGGGGTAGAGAATGATCTACCCGTTATCGTCTTAGGTTTGGAAGATGAGCCTTAAAGTTGAATTCTAATTTCTTTGATTTCCGGCAAATTTATATTGTCCTTTAGAATAAACTCTTTTGAGTCATGTTTATATCAACGAATCGGCTGGGTTTACCCATATTATATAGACCTGCGGCATATTGATGACTTGGTGTGCGTCCGTTGGGTGAAAACTTCGATTTTCGTGTGGCATACCTATTTTATGAATGTGGCTATTTGGGTAAATGAATACATACCATGCAGCGTCGCTTTTACATAATTAACTCTTGCTGAATTTAATCTCAACACTACAGCAAGATAGACAATTGTTCGAGGCTTAATGCTTGACATCGTGGGATTCCAAGAGTCGAGAAAGCCAATACGTAGCATTTAAAATCTTATTATTGGCCAATACATCTAAGACCAGTCTCTGACGCTTTGCCCATCAGAATTCTTCCCGGCGGGAGCTGCAACAAGAGAAATTAAATCGAGGCTAGATATAAAAGGGCGAGAGAGAGAGTATGGAATCTCAAAGTGGCCTCTGCATCCAAAAGTGCACTTGCAATTTGGCGGAGTGGGTGGAAGAGTGCAGGTTGGCGCTACATAAGTGGCGTGAGGCGTTCAGGAGGAGAACACTGGAAACCAGACCACACCGAAGCAGTTCAGATTACCTCCACGTAAATGTGAAAGATTGGTTTGTCCTCGTTTACTTCATGTCTTGCGGCATTTTCCGAATGCCCCGTTTCTTTATTGTCGTCTGGAGGTTATATTAGAACTTACGGATGGTAGGGCATTTAACATGATCCCGCAAGCTAAAGAATCGACATACGGAGTTGAGGCATAGGTCTACACAGATTTGTCCACGGGCAAAACACTAGCAGACCGGTAGCTTTCCGTATTGGAAGTGCCACTCTATCTTTATTCGAGCTCAAAATGACCTGCTGAGCTCCTCTCTCGCAACCGGGTCGCATTCAAACGGAATGAAGATTAACGAGACCAGACTCGAATCATGACTTTTTCTTAGCATTGCTGTCCTGTCCAATAACTATTTTCAAGTTGTTTTTCAATTAAGACTCAAACTCATAACGGCATGATGAAACACGCCGAATTCCAGACCACTTCTGAAAGGTTTGAGCGAATTACCCAGAATTGCGTTCATACACTAATTCCCATAGCTAGTCTTGTCGCGTGAAAGCTTCAATGAAATCGTCCGATCCATGAAATACTAAGAGCCACCTGGTCTATATGAGACGTCTAATGGGGAAACTGTTTTTCTCAAAGGGAATGCGTTCCGAGTTGTTTGAACTCCCGACCGGGAATACATTTGATCGTTCGCAGTGATCGAAATAACGTCTTAAATAAAATTCAAATACCAGTAACAAGGCGACATGGTGTTCGTTTTAGTTACAAACACTGGCAGATCAGGTGAAATCAATTTCTTGTTTGATGACGTCACATAATTGTGCGGTTTGCCACCGCAAAATGTGAATTTGGCGATTATCTCTTAAGTACGTGTATGTTAAATGATAAAGTCAATCAAGACGAAACTGATCATCTCCAAATAGTCTATTCAGAAACATCCGGGATGATGACACCATTCCCTTGAAACTTAACTGTCTTTGATTCTACACGGGAGGGCGCCCTTTTACGTTTTGACGTCAACAATCCTTGCAGAGTTCATAATACAATTCAGTATTTTTGCAATTTGGTTGGGTGTAGAAAAATCCCTGCGTTTTTGAATTATAATCCCATATCACTGCACTTCCGGTTACTCCGAACGTCAAGGTCACGTGACTTTCCATTGCATTTAGTAATGGTTCCCAAGATTTGGTCTGCCAGGTCCCAAAATATGAACGTGCAACCTCATTCGTCATCTGACTGGCGACTCGTTGATCACATGTCACTGAATTATATTCCCGTTGAATAGAACTTCACTTGACTGGTTCCCACCTCCATTTTTTATACATGATATATGTCATTCCCGGTAAGAAAGTGAAAAATAATGCAGGGGACAGGAATCCGTCAAACATTGCGCAGCACTACCAATGGATTTCGCTTCGGACATGAATCTGTCTCGCAAAATGGCGGACGTAAATAAATGTACGTAATGACCGTTTATTCATACAGAAGAGGGTTTGCATAAAACAAATGATGAGTGTTTCAAATTCGGTGACAGATTCACCTCACGGAAAGAAACATTTCATCTGTCACCTCATGAAATTATCCTTACCATGGCACTCATAAGCATTCATTATTTGTTTACTATTTCTTGTGGAGATATCGACCAATGTACATGTATTGACTTGTTTTTAAGTATTTTTAAAAGTACCTCAGTTTCCTCCTTCATTAACCCTGAAGCAAAGGTCAGATAACTCAAACAACCACACAAACTATTTCTGTACTTAAGATCTGTCGGATCCAAAAATATGAGCTCCCTGCTTGTAACATTTCATGAGATACAGGTGATGGAAGTTGGTTGTTTTGAAACTGCAAATTTCTTGTAATTTGATACATGGCGTGATGTCAGACTTGTAGGTGTGCCTGGGTATCAGGGTTAATCTTCGTGTCACGTTTCAAATTTATACCGTATGCTGCCTCGGAGAAAACCGTGGTAAATTCTCGTCAAGAAAAAAGGGAGAAAGATCGACCACTACAAACCAAACAGGTGACTTGTGCGATGATCGATTGCTTAATAATCTTGACGCCATTGCGTAAGGCTTAATGTTAAGGGAATCAAACATCCGTGAATATGTCAGCGCAATCCGGGTGCAGTAACATGGCTAAACTAAGCACTCTCTCGGAGTCTCTCAGTACAGTATCTATTCTTTACCATTCGACCTTCAGAGGCTATCATTTCGGAAGGGGCTTTGTACAGTTGTTTGGCAAAGCTGGGTCTTCCCGTACTATTTGGTTCCATGCATTCATTCGACTCAACGAGTATACGGCAATCCGATCTGATGGCATTTAAGACCACAGAGTTTGATATAAATGTTCAAGACCTATCAAGGTGCGAACTTCATCTCAGTTCATGCAGAGGCATCGCCGTGCACTTCAAACTGTTGATAAAAAAGGGAACCTCGGAAACAACATGAGAAATATCAATAGCTCAACCCCTTGCCATTAAAATCGTCTACGGACACAGGGGACAGTGACAAAGGGAAGGGGTCACCCAGGACCCGCGTCTGTCGAGTGCTTGACCGGTCACTCCAACAGCTTGACTTAATTGTAAGTGGTTCGAAAAAAAAATCACTTGGGTATATGTATATATAACGTACTGACTGAAGATTACTCTCCCCGTGACTGGGGGCCTAAACATATATTTTAAAAAATCAAGAAAAAAAACCACGAAACTATGCAACGGCTTGTGAGTCTTCATACTGTCTGCATAAGTAATTTATACGCAGAAAGATTCCAATTTAGCGAATAAAACATCAACCGAAAAATAAACATTTGCTCGGGCAAGAGTTTCCTCACTCACGACAATTTGAAATTAGAATAATTTGTTTTCGTCTTGTTTTTAAATCATTATTTTAGGTTTCTACATATAAAGGCCATTTCATGCGCCAAATGGACGCAGTGGTAAACCTGCGAACAGTATTTGTGTTTCAGTCACAGCCAAGCACCGCGTCACTTGCAACCACGATCAACTTCGCGATATCAGAGCTCCAACTGTAACTCATGCACCGTATACATCGCAAACCGGTTCGGCAGTCGTGCGCTGTACGAACTCAGGATGAGACATTTCCAGAAGTGCTATCTCTTCAATAAGTACCCATGACAGACATGCTGGGTTTATCTCTCTTCTACCTAAATCAAAGATGTAATCCAGTTATTCGAGCCTGTTACACTCCTCTTTCAGCTCTCGCTCACCAAACTCCATTCTAAGCATCCAAGCGACAGATCTTATCTTCGCTTCATCTTCTTCCGATCTCCACAGTCTGCCCAATCTCCACCCCCACTTCCTCTCTTTTATCACCCTGCCCTTGTGTATCATCTTGGACCAATACACCCCTCTATTCGTCCGTATCGATCCGATATCCGTATCAGTATTTCCACAAAACGAAACCCGTTGGTCCTCCCTACGGGTTTCAAGGAGATGTACCACCTGCCACGTGTGTTTTTATAACACAATTCTAGCAAGTTCCCAGCAGTTTGCTTCCTTTTTTGTACGGGCGTTATCTCGAACCCGAGTCGTGCTTTATTGCATTCGTTTGAAGTCGAGCCAAAACTGTTAGTTTATTTAACACAGAGCCAATTTCCAGGGCCCAAACTTGCTTTCCTGCGCGGAGGGGAATAAATTTAGATTTTTAAAAAATAACCTGCTAGGGTCTTTCCGAGTGGTAAGGCAAACTTTTAGGTTGTTTTACTTGCTTCGGAAGGAAGGGAAGTGAACTTGCCCAAAAATCGCCTCTCTCTAATCTTTCTTTGGTGGGCGGCATGTCCCGTTGCCCCCCCCCACTAATGCCTTTATTAAAAGAATTTTACAGAGATTATTACAGATCAGTAACATAACGATAATATCAGTCTGTCATCGTGGAAATGTTCTGCAAAAAAGTGTGTTTAAAATAAATGCTGAAAACAGGAGACACCATGCACCTGCACTCCAGCTTTGAAATTAATATTTATATCTGGTACCACTTGCATAGCGACCTCTGCTGGGAACCAGACCGCCTCTCGCAAGGCCCACTATATAGAGCATGGGTCCGCATAATACTCCACATACCCTGATATTGTGAAGTGATAAGAGATGTAAATCACGTGAGATGTTCCTTTGCTACATTCACATTTACTGGCGTATGTAATCAGAGTCCACAATGTGTAATTTACTGATGTTAAAATGAAATACATTTTCCTCCAGAAGACAGATCTGGGTCAACAGCAATTTTAAATGATCTTTTATAGAGGAAAAGTGGTCACAAACACAGATAGACCCTTGCGTCAGATGACCTGAACACGGGTAGGCTTTTAGACCTGTAGAAAAAGAAAACTGTCCCTGCAGGGGCTTTGGGTATCTGGGGTAGCAAACGAGGCGATACGGTGTAACACTGTACGTTCTGCTTAGTATGAGGCTTAATTGACTGCATACACGATGGATGCTTGACAGTCTACATTGGTCAAGCAGTACAATCATCTCCTATACACGCGACATTACACTCTAAATCTACAACTGAAAACAACCTGTCCTGATTCCAATGACGTACAGTACAAGAACCACCGCAAACATTTCCCCCTCTCTGTTATGTAAACTCAGCGTCATCCTGTTTAAGTGCTTTCGGAGATGCGGACACACGTGAAAGCGCTTTTAACATTCGATCCGTAAAAGAGATACTTCTCTCGCGCGCGGACTCGCCCTGGGGAGTTTTGCCGCAGATGCGCGCGGACGGATTCCAGACACGGACGGGAACCCTGCAGTTCCACGAGAACGAAGTTACAAATGTATGCCCCGAAAAGATCATGGAGACAACGGGCAGGGGACCAGCTCTATGCATGGACTCATGTTTGCAAACACTGATTACAGACGAAGCGGAAATGGAACTAACGCCGTACGATTAGAAATTCGCGTTTCTAAATTAAGCAACTTAGCTGAATGCAACAACTTCAGCAAGTTAAAACTATACGTATTCAAAAAAAAAATGATTTCGTTTGAGATACACCTTATTTTGAGGAGAAAGACAGCCCCTTTAGGCTTACTTCTTCCCGTCTTCGTGATGTCAAATTCCAGGTCCGTATGGTTGTTGTACGTGAATTTGAAAATTTACATTATTTCAGTATATTGCCGAACTTTTTTAACCTTGGCCTAGTAGAAACCGTCTTCGAGTAACCAAACAAAGGAAGAAATTCAGTAAAACTTGTTTCAGTAATGATGTCGACTACGTACATCTAACAACAGAAGTAGGAGCCGAAGCAACAAGCTTATTTAGAGAAGAGCTGCTTTGTGTACGTGGTTACATAAACTTCCTCATATTTTCTGGATACGAGGTTAATAGGAATGGCATGTTGGCAGGCAATAGAATGTATGATGTAACTAAACTTGGAGGAGGTATTCGATGCAAACTGGTTTGAAAAACTTATTGCCACGTTAAAACTAAGAAAAATGTAACGAATAAAGAAAAGTACGAGACAAAAGTGCATCGACTCAACTCAGAGCTGATTGAATACTGCAGAAATTTCCCTAAATTTCAGACCGCAAATTGAATTTAGCATTCACGCTGTATTACGCACTGGAATGTTACCCTAAACATTTGCGAAAGCAGAGTGAATTTTTCGTCACTTTTGAGGCTTTTTAATCACGTCTCGCTCTGCGCGAGTCGATTTTTCCCGCGAGTTTCCAGGGAAGCTTCGACTCCTCTAATCTCATAAACGGGTCCCCATCGCCCGTTTTGGGGTCATACCCGCGCCTTCCTGATGATTAGTGTGTTGGAAATAATGAGGTTAGGCACTCCATCAATGAAAGCAGACAGCGCAAGGCCCCTGGCTGTTTGGAGATACAATTTTTTGTCGCAGGAAAATTCAGTCAATGGAATGAGACGAGTTGAGTACAGCTGATCCGATTACCAGGGATAAATATGTTGGGGGGAAACAGGTAGGTCAAATATAAGGTCATCACTTCATCGGATAGTTGACCTCAGTATGCTTCAAAGATGCGGAGATTCTATGTGCTGCGGCATCTAGCACCACAGTTTCGAAGATGGAATGGATACTCATCATTTAGTAGATTTGTTTGGTGCCTCAATAAATTGTGATGCTCAAATTTGTGCCGATGTTGCTTCCAAACTCTGGCTGGAAATCGGCATATATACGATAATAGGAGCAATTATGCACTGCGTCGACAACCATTGCAAACTGAAGTGAAACTCGTTGGGTGCTGAAAGCCAGAAAACTGTGTCTAATTTATACACAGTTTTCATTTGTTTCTTTAATTAAAAAGGGATGGGCAATAGGGGAACAACAATCTGCGGGGAAGGGACATGTGCTCCCATATTCTCGCCAGTGACACTGCGCAAGCAAGGGTTTGCAACGAACTGGGCACTTTTCAACATAACAGTAGGCCTATGTCTTGCACAGCAGTAAAAGTGCCGTGCAAAATAATATTTGTAATGCAGTCTTTGTAAATGTACCTTTGTGTCCCTTTTCATGTTGATATCAATTTCGTTCCCCCATTTTAACTGTATTCTGGTGCTTTAAAAATTGGTCATGCATATAGTTATCTGCACATTGAGAAAATGGGATATAATTTCATGAAGAAATCTTGACGTACGCTGCTCCTATTACAGCTGTTTTTAATTTTCTTTTCTTTGGTGACTCGCTGTTGTTTTAGTACATGGAAGTGGGCCAGTAAATACGTTTCTCACATAATAATAATTCCAATGAATAAATTTAGGGTTCGAAATTTCAACAGACCCCCTCCAAAAATAATAACTTTAAATAATTTAGTGTCTTTCTGATTTTTCATCGTAGCACCAGCGCCCTCATTTTTCAGGAAAAGCGTGGAAAGTGTTTAATGTTTTAAGTGCATTTTGCAATAAGATCCAACCTAAATGGATGTCGAATAATTTCCATACATTTCAGATGAGGGCATGGAAGGTTGCACAGGTTATATTCTGAAGTAAACGTCGTGTCAATGGGCCTGTAATCATCACACCTTCCCCATTTGAATAAGGTGCCACCAAAACTCAAATGCGTTTGAAGGCCTACTTAACAGTCTCACCTTCTCAAAAAAAAACAATAAAAAAACAATTTTGCGGACCCTCCCCAACAAAACAAAACACTGCCGAGTCTTAGTGCTAAAAGAATACCGTTTGGTGCGAAGGTGTCGCCTATATTCCCCGCAATGGCACTGCTGAAAAGGAGATCTCCACTGACAACTTCGGTAGCGTGCTCAGTATGGTAAATCGAACCACAATAGCTTGTATACAGCCACAGAATGTATGAAGGGACCGTCACGAAATGACGTCCGTTTTGGTATTCAGCACTGCGTGTTTACGGTGTTTGCTTCTCTAGAGTAGGACTGTACCCAAGAAAATCCCCTTTAAAAGGCGTATCAAGGAACATATAATGATTTGAATTTTCCCCCCAAATCCTAAATTAGTGACTGCTATGGTGTGGAAAATAGTTTTTCTATAGCATCGATCGGCTACACAAGACCAAGCTGCAGCAAAGTATAGAATGAATTGAAATGTAATCTTGAATTAATCTGCAAACAAAATGAAATTATAGTGTTGCAACTTTACATTGCATTTCGCGTTCCCTTAATGGTATTGTGGAATGAAACTGGGGTTTATTTTCGTGGAAAATGAACGATATAAAATGGATAGTTGTCTTAAGAAGCCTGCACCTAAAGGAAATCACTCGAGATTACTTTTCTGTTTTCCCAAAGCGGAATCCGAAAATAAAAATTAAGTTTTTTTCGTTCATTTACTCATCTCCAAAAAGCCTCTGTTAAACATTTATTAGCACTTAAATTTACAGAAACTAAAATGCTCTCTGACCCGGAAGAGAAAAATAATGCCAAAATTAACATTCTCATTTCCAAAACCTAAAAATTTATTATGACCAGTGTAACTCGGTGCACTCGTAGGCCTACACAGATAAAAGTTACAACATGCAACACCCCCTCTGCCATTATTATTTCTTTGATGACGGGGATTTATTTTTGTGTGGTATAAAAATGATGTTTCACATTTGTGAAGTAGAAACAATAATTTCGTTTGGGGTGACGCATGAAATACTTCATACCACGTGACTTCGCCTCATGGATTAGAACGTTCTACACACGTTATTCATCTCACAAAAGTACTCTTGCCATGGCACTCATGAAACGTTCCTTTCGTGATTAATATCATTATTACACAACCCCTGAATAAATACTGAAAAAAATTCCCTGAATCACTTACGAGTTCTCACATTTCTTGTATCCGTAGAATAGAACTTCTTTTTTTCCTTAGAATTGGTCTTTCCCTTTACAACACAGCCTTGACATGCACTGAGAAAAATGATTCAACGACATATGATCAATGCTGCACCAATGTGGATTTCTTCAGGAGTAAACTGTACTAAATCAAGGTGATATAACCTAAGAAAACGAGACTTAATTTGCAGGAGATACGGATGACGAGCAGTTTGCACAAATTCATGGGCGTGCTTGGGGATACCGTGTTACTCGAATAAAAAAAAAATTGCTTCCTCGGTCACAATAGGGCATACAAATTATTTGATTTCCATAACAATCAGTGCATTTTATCTTCATATTTTGTGCGAGTTCCTTGTCCTTAATTTATACACATCATATGACTCGTATGTGACTTATTAATGCTCATGAGAATACCTGATCACAATATTTAACACTCCGACCTGATAAGTTGTCATAAAACAGTTCATAATTCTTAACAGGAATAAGGATTCGACATCGCCAGTGTTGTGTCCTCCATAGATAGCAGTTGAAACTGCGAATGTATTTATGAGCCGCGATCGCAGTTGTCAAAATTTGTGTATTCCAGTATAAAATTAACTGCGTGAAGATGAGGTCTTAATTTGTGACAATAATTAGGGCCTATTTTCTTGACAGACTCACAAATGGTGATGCTGGTGAGTTGCTTGTCGCAAAAGAGATCAACCTTTAAAAACAATTTCTCCTATTCATGGGCCCTGCAGGAAAGTCCTTCTTTCTTTGTGGGGAAAGACCGAAAATCGTTACAGCGAAGTAAATCAAAGGGTGGGATGGGTTCGTTTAGAATTCAACCTACACAGTACAGACCTACGTGCATTTTATGTATGCTGAGTAAATGTGCATTCACTGAGACCAGGGAAACGAGCTCTCCAATCCCACGCAGAGAGGGGGAGATAAAAAGAACACTCCACCTCGTCCCTTCTTCTTCCTTAATCCACGCATGTCAGTACCACTTGTACGACCCGACCGTCCCCAGGGGCAACGCTTGCGGCTCGGAGAAAGACGAACTCAGGACCTAGCTTGTTGGATTATCTCTCGTTACACGCTACAGGCGTCACATTCTGGAGTATTCCTTCGCCGGAGGGGGCGACACAGGCCGGCGAGTATGCAAAAAAATGGACGCTCGAGTGTTACGCGGTGGAGACGTGAGGTGCTTATTTGGCCCGCTTTACGTTTTGAACCCTCCGGGCAATAAACAGCCGATCAATAAATGAGATCAGGTACGGAGGGATTGATCGGGAGTTTGCATGAAATTGTTTGGCGATCGAATGCACTAGCAAGGGGCTTATTCAACCCGTTATGAGGTGTCACCTGTGACGTAAACAACCACTCCAATTCACAAATTTAAAAAAATCCAAGATAAATTTGATCACTTTACATCCAGTCCAATCTCTGGGGAAATGCGTACGAAAAGCTAGTTTAGAAATATTACAGAAAATGGACCAAACTGTTTCTTTTGATAATATACTACAAAATAATGACAATACAAATTAAATTTTAATACCTGAATAGTAGAAATTGAATATAAACATTTCTACATTAAACGCACACAGAAAACAGATGAATATTAAAGGTAATTATGTACGCTTGCCTGTTATATGAAAACACACTCCCCAGAACTGGCAACGTCTCGTACTCAGTCACGACTATGTTATAAACCATTCACAGTGACATTCGTTTCAGGAGTGCAAAGGGAAAGTTATATGAAACTTGCCAACATGCAAACCGGAATGGCGTAATAAATTCAAAATCGATGGAACATAGCAGATACCGTTAACGCTTCATGAGGCTTGCGAAAATGCCGGCTTAGGGAACCCGCCAAGGAAATGTCACAAGAAGCAATTTTCAATTTAAGATTTATGAGGAACATTATCGTGAAGTGACTGACTTCGTGCCAAGCAAGTCCGTTTTGTTTACAAGGGCCCGTGAAAAATAATGATAAAACCTTCAGGTTTATGGAGAAGTAAACAAACTTGAAGCTAATCCCCTGCACGCATAGCAGAGAAGCAGCGGGCACTGAAAGCGGCCCACTTGTTATTGTATCTGTTTTGTCTTGATTATTTCTTGGGAAGTAAGTGGTGGTGATTCATCTTGTCAAACCTATCGACGAGCTGAAGTGGGTCCGTGAATCAATTTAAGACGAGTACTTCTCGCTGAAGCAATGCACGGGCCAGGCTGTATAGCTTTCAGGGGGAAATTACGACATACAACCCTGAATGTCGTCAGATTTGTAAATGAGACATTTTGTAGTTTGCTATTTTTTATTTTTTTTTTGCTATGCAAAGAAAAAACACAGTATACATGTACCATCAAGTGCAGTTTTAGAATTTTTCTTTTCATAAAACAACTTTCGTAAACATTTCATTTCATGAATTGAAGGATTGAGACAAACATTAAGTCATCTTGCTGTTATCAATCAAGAACTGACTTTTGCCATAATTCGGGCAATTTCACTTTGATATCCCGCGTCGGACGAGTTCACAACCATGTCATATAAACACACGGATCTGCCGCAAGAATGATCGCTACATGCGTTGAGCTTGTACGCAAGAACGTTCACGAGGCTGGTTTCCATCGTGACATGCATCTTGACCAGTGGACTTTATCGGATCCCTATCAGAAGTCACCTATATTTTACGGCACCTGAAAAACTTCCACCCTTAAAATCATGTCATTAAAGAGACATTCGATACTTGGATGACATCGCAGTAGTTAGGTTCATTTGGTGTGAACTTTGGATGGTATCCTATTGATGCTACTACGCTCTAATAGGCAATGATATGTAGCCGTCAGGTTGATGAAAGGGCAAATACATGTACTGCATGGTTAATCACGTGGTAACACGAAACCGCGGGACAGACTCTTTAAAGTTCAATTTCCTTCAAAGGATCAAATAACCAATCTTTCTCCATATATAAGGCTCCTTCTTGTAGACGGTGTTTCCCGGCCACACGTACTCGAGCGGTATAGCCCAGGAGCAGGCAAGTTAAGTAATTAATGATGACTCGGCATTGAGAGAACTTTTCATCAAACTCAGTCCCTGTTCCACAGTGAGAGTATCAGTGATGCCCTGGTTACCCGGTCGTGCGTGTACCACATCAGAGGGGAGAAAACACACACCGACGCCTCATCACACCGGCGACCAGCCCGTGTATACACACACTGGCGCGAGGATTCGTGAATGTACACCACGGGACGATGCCGCTCGCCCAAGGTGCTCGACACTCTTTTTCGCTCCCGATTCAAGCCCTCTCAGCGGAATGGTTAATTGAAATTTCAGTTAATGGGGGAACGCTGACAAGGTCTCCAGTGAATCAGGGATCGTGCCTGCTAAGAAATGTTCAGGGCGTGCGCTGAGTGATCTGATGAGCGATGTGGATGGTGTAAAACCATGGATGGAGTTAAAACAACCACGGAAGCCGCATTTTTGACGACTATAGGTGTTTAATTCGCCGGGCCTATATTCTTAATTACATGTAATACGTCAACTGTGTGCACTTTTTACGGTTGGGTTGAAAGAGTGACTGCACTGACAAGCTGCGGCCGAAGAAACAGGTTTTCATATACATATCACTTTATCAAGCAGTGCCGTGAAAGGGTCTTGTTTTGCAAGTGTAGCCTCGTCTTCGTAACAATATGGCGATTCTGTGCAAAAGGTCAGTGCGGTAGGCCTTGCTGTTACCGTAGAGACAACAGTAGGCGTGATACTTAAAATGCCTGACGTATAACTTCATCCACGAATGATCGTGGTGTATATATAGGCTGAAATTACATCAGCCACCCGACGATTCATGTATGGAACCACAAAATGAAATGTGCTTGGTTGTTAGGGAAGCATATACATGACGTCAGTCTTACCATTCATTCCTATTGGAAAACGCCAACTGCTACGATGCGTGTTCAGATTCGCCAATACACAACTTCCGATTCTGGGCTCGGTATTAATACATGACAGCTCACTGTGCAAATGCAGCCATATTAAATCAGTCCCCGGTGAAGGATCACTGCATTCTGAAGCCTGTACTCATTAATTTGACATTATGTGCAGACAGTCAAGCTGCGATTGTGTCTGATTCATCTCTCGCCTGATACATTTCGCCGAATAGGCCACATTAAACACACTAACAGTTCCCTCACGATGAATTAAACGTCTGATCTCTGGTTTTAGTCCACTTTACCAGAGAGCTTTCCAGGTGATTTGGACTTTACAAAAATCAGGTGCCTGATGAAATTCATGCCGTAATGCGCAACTCCGTTGCGATTTTTGGAAAGAAATTTAGCAATGCTAGCTTCAATGTTCCATCGGTTGACGCGTATCGATTATGTATAATAACTTCTCGGATCGGCTTACGAAATCTTGAAGAGCATACGTCAGTGCTGTGGAGCAGCGATACACTATTAAAAACAGCTCTTTTTCCCCCGTTACGAAAGCCCTGTGGTGCCATCAAGTATAAAGTATCAAAAAGTGAACTAAGTATATATTTTCCAAGTTCGTTTTTATGAAGTATATTTCTTCACCTTCATTTTTACGAGATATATTTTTTTCCACAGTTCGTTTGTACGAGATATATATGCTTCAATTTGTTCTTATAGGATCTATTATCAGAAACATTGTGGAAAGGAAGTTGGAAAAAATATATCTCATTAAACGGACTTCAAAAAAAACTCTTCCATCATAGAGACTTAAGTGCACTTCCTTGGCCGCAGCTTCGCTGGGGATCAGCCTCACTGACCGAAGGTGAAAGAGTGTAACAGACACGTTAAAGACCGTTACTGGCTTTTGGAGTTGATTCAACAATCCAGATATTTTCTGAAATGTTTGAAATTCCGAGAGAGGGGAGAAGGAAAACTGGAGGAGCTATTCATGCATATCTGGCTTGGCGTACCTCGCAGTTCTCTGCTGAAATTGATTTAAACGCGTTGCTTGTGTGCAACTATATACCAACTGTTTAATCCCATTTTCGCTGGTCTTGTGGATATATTATCTTGTCTGTTTGTTTCGTGCAACACCGTGGGGCTGACCCCACCCCACCCCCGTCATTAAAAGGCTCTTCTCACGTACACTGTCAGAGATTTTCTTAACTAGGCCCTTTGAAAAGTGGGTATAATGACTATTACAACTTCGAATGTATATGATTGATGCGAAATTGCTATGGCACCATGCATCAAAGTCCATTGTTCACACCCCTTTCAAAGGTAAAAAAAATAACCTGACACAACCAGTCACAACCCCTCAATCCTGTGCTTAAGAACACCCAGGCTTTTCCAACGGGACTGACCAACGTCAATTGCCATAGGACTGTCAAAGCAACTCCCAGTCAACGAGACATAGGCGTCAATGCCATCACCCTTTCCCGCATGATCATGGCGAGAGCCTGCCAGATAACGATCATCTCCGCTCCGTCGGCGCTCTCTGACTGCACAATATTGAATTATGGTTGTTTATTCTCGCTACACTTCCAATGTGCTTTAAGTGCTTAAAATGTAAACCATCGTTGAGGGAAAAAAATCTGGCTCAAACTAAAAAAAAAACACCACAATTTCTCACGATTAACAGAACAGTAATACTAGTCAAATACATCTGCTGCGGCATCATCATCATCATCATCAACAACAACAACTTCTGATGATGGTTTCGGTTGCTTGATAATGATTATTATGGCGATTCCTCTTCATCTCGTTGTGATAAGGTGAAAAGGCCCCACCAGCCACCTTATTAGCGCATATATCATTAATGGTGGAGACAGTAATGAGCTCTAGACCACAAGCCGCGCTAAAATTACCGCCAGAATCTTGATGGCAAAATCATGGCATATAAATTACAGAGTACTCAGGCAGCTTGTCCATGGTTGAGCACAGGACGGCTGAATGGACTTGGCAAGTGCTTTGTTGTCGTTGTGCTGATTTCAAAAGACTGTCGCTGCCATAGACGAGCCAGCGTGAAAATGTCGATGGATTCTGGCTCGCCAACATGACCGATTGTCCAATAACAGTCACAACTGACTGCCCTGAAATTTGTTTGTTAAAATACTAACAGCACCAAACCTGGTATTCGTGCACGAAAAAATGAAAGACGTTTTGGCTCTGAACTCTTTATTGATCTACGTATAGTCTCCATATATTTCATTTGAGCAGTATGGTATAAGCCTAAACGATCGTGCTGGACAAAATAACAAGATTTTGTTTTGCGATTAAGTGATGAAAGACATTTCGCACTCAGCATAGAATCGTTTATCAGTGGAACTTAAACGTTTTCGCTGTAATGTGTTGTAATGTTTGTTTATCATACGGCTACAACGCTACACGCATGAAGTTGTACATCAGACAATCGCTACAATAATTTGTAAGGCTGTTTGCTGCATAGTAAAGATAGTAATTACAGAGAATAACGTAAATATTGACTCGCCCTTCAAGCTGATTAAGAACATGTCAACCGCCATTAACCTGCAGCTGGCTGTTGCTATGGAGAATGAAATTAATGCTGCGACAGCGGGATAGTTGATGCTGTGTGGGTTTACGGTGTATACCACTGCCCAATCAATAATTAGGACCTTCAACAGCGCGCCTTTTTCAGCTACTGCCCTAGACTGGGTACCAGTCCTCTATTGAAGAAACGACTTGGGCACAAAATGAACATGTTTTTTAATATGCATGCAAAAAAAAAAGAATGTAGCTAAACGTTACATCATGGACGTATAAATCAAGACTGAATGGTTTTAGCTACTCTACAGGCAAATGATGTTGTGGCAGTATATTCCATAATAAGATATATAGACCACATGGCGTCGGTCTCTTGTTGTGTCCAAAGTTGACAAAACAGAACTTTCCTGACGACTGTCCAACTGGCAATTTTTTTCATCCCTTGAAAAGAACCCCCGTTACCGCCCCAAAGAAAGGTGGTAGTGCTGTCTGAGATGCTGGCCCGTTCAGTTCCTAATAATGAATAAATAAAAATACTGGCAACATATATCGAAGGGGAGGGGCCACCACCCCTCCACGCACACACAGAGGATACACTAAGAACGTTTGAAGTGAAGACTCAGTGATGGGTTATACATCTCTTTTCCTTATATGTAACTTCGCTTTGCAAACAAAATTAATGTACACAGTGTCTGGTTAATGACTTGGCCACTGGGAAAAATCGTTCTACAGTGCCTTGCTTTGGTCAGACAGCACAGTGGTACCAACAGGGCCCTATCCAAATCAACTGCCTTCGACTGCAATTAACTCTATGGAAAGTGGCTGGACCCATTATAGACTTGTGCGTTATTTCAAGCCGCAGCAAAATAAGTCCGACAAGACATTCCGTTTAACAGGAAATGCCTTCAACCGGCTTCCTATAGGCGCTCGTATAATTTCAAGTCACAGCCATAGCTTGTTGGGACGGCTTTGCGTATTGCCAGCAATGGCGTATTTCACCTATTGTTCCAACAAGATGGCGGGAACAGGGGAACGCATGCTTTTGCACATAGGGATCACTACGCGTGTTATTTGTTCTTTATTTTATAGAACCAAGGCTTCCGCTACTAAAGCTGAATCAACGCATGATCTGTCATGGGGATGCAGTTTCCAGAACAAAACATCTTAAATATAGAACGTAAGTGACCAATTGGCCGAAAAAAATTGCAAAATCGATGTCGAATTCTTGGCATACACCGGCACACAGGAGCATGTGCATCCGACTAGCGGATGCCCGTATGTCGACTAACGGATTTTCTAAAAGGTTCACGAGCGATCGTAAATGTCACAAGAAAACGACGCCCGATGGTATGAAAACCATTTTCTATATAACTGAAGTGAAAAACATAGGCATAAGATTTGACAGAGAGAAATATCTTTCATAATGGAATCGAATTCTGAGCGCGCTCAAGGGGAAAACAAAATCAATCAAAATTGCTGCAGACTACACTTATCGACTTGTGTTTAGAACAAAAAAAAAGGTTTTTGAGAGGCGTTTGCGATGGGATGGATTACTTGGGAATAGCTAAGTCCCTGAAATTTGAGTAATTGGTACCGTTTTCCCCAAGATATGGAGAATTGAAGGAAATATATGAATGGTGAGGCCGTCAATGCAAGCCCACGAAATTGATCGGGGAGAGCAGGACGCGAATTGAAAAGACCTCGTGTTGTGTACACCGTGAACCACGATGCGAGAAACTGCGTGGGATCGGCCGATCGCAAGCACGTTCTTTTTCCAATGTAGCAAATTACCGTGTCGAGAGGAGGGACGGTGGTGCCTCGCGCAATGTCGCTGTATCGAGTCTGTTTTTTTTCTCTCGCGCATAAATACAGTTATCTTATTTTAACCCTGGACATTGGTCAGCGCTGATGTGCTCTGTAGCTATGAAAGCACTGTCAGTCTCAATCAAGCACCGTACGGGTGATTCCTCGACCTGTCCCGATTAAACGCCCAAAAGATATAAGTTCACTTAAGCTGTCGTTTGTTATGGATCCCGTCCGACTAAATACTCACGATCCTTGCCACAGTTGAAGGTTTAAAATGTAGCTTATGGCCAAAATATGTATGCTCACAACAACACTTCAAAGCAATAATGGTAAATTGAAATAGACTGAAAAAAATTGCTTCAAACAAAATCGAAATTTTGCCGAACACATTTTCCCCCAGTTCAAAAAAGTTTGTTGAGCAAAAACGAAAACCAGTCAATCCCAATGAACCTGTCGTCATTTTTGCCACGACAAAAAAAGCAGCTGATATTTTCTGCTAACATTTTTAGGACGAGAATACCCGAAATGCTTCATTTTACGTGAAATTATCCCGTCTGACAAGCTTTTTTTTAATGCCGATATAATCTTTGCCATGGTGAAGTGCAGTTATTCCCAAAGCAGGTCTGGGCGATGGACAAGCTTTTGCCCGTATTTTGGGAAAAAGATTGAACCAAAAACTCTGAACAAGGACAAATTAACGTCGATAGGGTTACTCTCGCGTCACAACAGCTAGAATGGGTAAATACATTTTCTCACACTCCAGCTTATGCTTCAAATATATATACAGTGCACCCCCGAAATCGTGTATCGTTTGTCCTTTTCAAACATAAAATGTCAACTGACGGGATTTATACACTAAGTTACAAGGTTTTAATGGTGAAACTTTGGGCCTAGTGGTGCTTTATATTTCATCTCACTTGCTCTTTCGGGGGATGGGATTCTTTTATTGATGAAAAAGGACAGTCGTTTTTATAAAAAACATTCCATCTTCTCAATCCACGGCCTGTATATGCTTTACTGTGCAGAGATAAATTTCCCGGTGAACGCTCACACTCAAGTGGGATTTTGCGCGACTTTCTTGTCTGATCTTACATTTCGCGTTTACAATAATGATTTTTAGTCGTGGAGTTGCTGACAGCGCTGTGCACTGAAACATACTGAGGTGTATAATTTTTTTTCCCTGAAAAGTGGCAGTAACCCGATTTCGAATTCTTCTGCAAATACCTGAGCATAATCTATAGATTGCCACAAGCACAAACGTTGAAGTTAAAAGCATAGGAACATATAAGTTTTGAATACCGCCAGTTGACATTTCATGTTTTAAATGTGCGATATTTTTGTTTGTACATTTCCTGGTGGGATACACTCTAAACGAAGGTGGCTATAATTTACAGCATTATTTCAAAAGATGCCGGAGCTCTGCACCATCGAAACGGACATGCTATCATATTATCGAATCTGGTGACCACTTAAATATTAATGCAATATCGTAGGGATAATAGCAACATGTTACTATGGTGAAAGGACAGTAGTGGGCTGGAAAGGAATTGATGAGGAGAGTAGACAGATGGGTGGGTGTTAACAGCATCATCTCGGAAAATGAAATGAAGTGTGGACAGGTAGCCTATACAAAAGAGATTGATAGTTTGAGACACACGATTAAGGACAGACCAACATAAGAAAGTACCCGGGGTGTAGTGAAGTCTTCCTTCACTGGATCAAATATCACAAAATCCACTTTTTGTATAAAATACGAGTAGACCACTTTCGATTGTCAGGAGGGCCTGGGCGAAATCCCGTCCTTTCCTCTGCATTAGTTTTTGCTCAGTATCAAAGCATTGCATTTCTTCCTCTCTGATTTTGTAAAGTATTTTCTTTAGGAAACATGGAAAACAATTTGACCCAGTTTGGATATACCGTTGTCATAAAATTCCGGTTTCCAAGTGGGGTGTTGAAACATGTGAAATGCTGGTGACATGAACTACAGAAGCTCCGTTCGAATCAGCACTATCTCTGTATTTCTAATAGACGATACTGGGCTGGCAAGATTCGAAGAAGATGCATAATAATCCAACAAGAAGAACAAAACATTGCAAGGTTTAGTTCAGTATCATCAGCACGCTGAAGAATATGACGGGAGGAGTGACCATTGCAATTTTTCATTATAAATTTAAGAAGTACAAACTCCTTTTATCTGGAATGATAGGATATATGATGATAAATGTTACATACACAAAATACCCTGCAAAGGAAGTGATGTTACTTCAATAAACACTACTCTATACCTAGGGTGTTAGTTTAAGTGTTTATAGCTTAGCTGTCAAATCTGAGCAAGTCTGAATACTCGAGAAAAAAAAACCAAGTCGCCTATATAACACAAACGGCCGCTCACAGTGAGGGCTACGAAAAGAAGAGTCTGGAAAGATGGGCACTGCGGAAAAGAAGACAATTGTATATCGGTACCTTCAAAGTGAAAAGGTACATTCACATTAAGCTTGAACTCTGCTGGTTCGTGTAATACACATCAGATAAACAGGGTGAAAGTGAGGCATTCAACAGGATTCAAGGATTTCAAATACGACCGTTTCACAATAGTGCGCCTCCAAGAGTTTGCAACGTGTTGGCCAATCACAATGAGCGAAATTTGTCGACCGAATGCGCGTTTGGAAAGGGTCGACAGATTTCGCGCGTTGTGATTGGCCAACGCGTTGCAAAGTCTTGGTGGCACACTATTACGGATCGCCCGTATTAGTTAATTAAACACTCCGCAATCAAATAACGTCCTTATGAGAGTGCTCAAAGGACTTCTCAGTCATTTGAAGCAAGATATGGGACGGAGAGAACCCCCCCGCCTTTGTGTTGGTCATTGTTTGATCGGAATCTCAGGAATTCTTTACAGACTTCTACATAGGAGGGATGTGTTAGGTAACAATAGTCTAGAGTGTGTATAGTGATTGGACAGGTAAGGGGGGTACCCCTCCGTCCCATATCTTGCCTGGTATATTCTCAGTCGATCCTAGTTTGCAGCTTGATGCAACCGAAAGTAAAGCCCTGCATCATTGCTTATTTCTCTCACTTACCTTGTCCGCTGGAGACGTCTGATTCCAAAGAATGACTTGGTACCGCACATCCGGCCACCACACAGACAAACAATACTAAATGTGGTTCGAAAAAGCGATACACGGTCGGTTCCATAGTTTGTCAGTGTCTAATAATGGCTAATACTAATCGGACAACCTCAGCTGTACACGTTAAACGTACAGGCCATGAACCAAAGGAGCGCAAGAACTTCTTCAGATGACTATACTGTACGCAGAGCACGTGGTTGACTCCTCTTGAACCGTACAACACTGAGCAACCAACCACCGCGGTGTACCTGTG
The DNA here is from genome assembly GCF_054643075.1 of Acanthaster planci. Classification (NCBI taxonomy): domain Eukaryota; kingdom Metazoa; phylum Echinodermata; class Asteroidea; order Valvatida; family Acanthasteridae; genus Acanthaster; species Acanthaster planci. Next base: position 16,871,792 of record NC_141782.1, read on the forward strand.
CTCCCTCGGACCAACTTGTTTTGAAATCTCGATCCTTTCCCCGGGGCACGTTATAATCACTTGCCCTCCCTCTCGCGTGAGGTAGGCGCAGAATTGCAAATCCGCGACCAATGTGATTGGGATGTCACTGGAAACTTATCCAGGAATCTCGCGATGACGACGAGCAAGCTAGACACATGGACGACGCTTGGCGCGGCTGGTTGTAAGGTCTAGTGTTGTTATTGTCACAATGACGGAAATTCTGTGTTATGTCCTCTCGAAAATGACATACCAGTATTTCTCTCACTTCACAAAGAAACGCTGTAGGGAAAGTATTGACGCAGATGCATTGCTTTACTGCATATTCTGAAGTAGGAACTCTGCCAGTTAACCTAAGTGCACCTGCGTCGACTTTCATGAAAAGGTGAACCCAAAACAAAATGACAATGTCCGCTGTTGATAGCTATCACGAGCATCGATAGTCCATACGAACGCAGTTTCCACATCCATTTCCGCGACGAAGTCCAAATCTCACTACTCATCAACTACGGCTGTATCTTGTCCAGAAAGTTGCAAGGACCGGTTTTCAATTCTGTCGCACACAGAAAAGTGCAGCCAGTACTAATTTGCTGGCTTTGCCACGGGCATGTAGATCTTCGTTCGGTGATAGCGTCGCAGCGCGTTCCAAGGCGACCCGAGGCTCTGGATGGTATATCGAGAGTGTCTTGTTCAGCACCTGCTGCCTTACACTCCTTGGTTTATCGTGAAGACGTCGTTTTGTGCGATTCGCACACAGCGCTTGATGGAGCGCGTGCCTGGCTGAAAGACTGAACTATTACCTTTCGGACTTTCCCTTTTAATTAGCCGCTGTGCGTATGCACGATATGTCCACGGGTACTCCTCTTTCGCACACACATGCATAGTACAGACAACGGTGATGCATCGCATCATCATCGCATCGTCATGGGCATCTTGAACAAAGGCAGGTGGTTAGCAACTGCCTCTGCACGCGGTCGCTATACTGACCGGCAAAGGATCTGAGCACGGGCTCTTGGTCTGAGTAGGGAGGCGCGTGCTGTGTTGGTCTAGTCTCTTATTTAACTATGTGTGTTGGCTGCCGCCCGACATGCACGGTGTGCCGAAGCTACAGGAGAAGATTACAGAGATCCAAACAGGAAGCCTTGCCTATCATAGAATGACAGCGGCATGGATGGAGCTGCCAGTAGGCCTAACTACAACTTTAATTTGGCAGGATGCATGCCAAGTACAAGTGGGCGTAATGCTCAGGATTTATTCACAAACACGCTTTCTTTATATTCGCTTCGAGCTATCTTTCCCAAAAAGTACCACATTGAGCAAAAACTCCCCATTAAAATTATTGCTCGTTGTGTTGCCAAGAGCGAGTTGTTCCAGGTACCCACGAGACTATAAATTGTGTATAGACAGTTGCATGTAAACAGAGTCCCAGTAATTTGACACAATATCGTCATTTCGAATACTGGCTCATTATCATTATTATGACTAGCGACTGTGCAATGCGGATTCCATCGGGAATACAGAACCTCGCTAGATGCATTTGTCTTGAAATACGAATAAAATGGCCCTATTTTTAACATCAAGTCATTGTGTTGCAAATGCAGCTTTTCAATTTTTAAGTGGCGTGCAGGCTGCGCAATTTTAAAGTAATCTGCCTTTCATCTCTGTTCACAATACACGACCTGGCATTTGCCTCTCGTTTGTCATCTTAACAATGTGTAATTTTTGCTCCACGCTTTCGCTCGTCGCTTCCACTCGTGAAGAGAGCTTTTAGCGCCTAAACTGGGCTGTCTCTCCATATTTTTTTCTATCGAGATAGAATATAAAGGATGCTCCAGTGGTACCGACGGCTTTTCCCTGCTGTGTCACACATCTGTGTCGGTGAGTGGGGGTGAAGTGGGGATGACCTATCAGAGGGGGTTATGCCTCTGCCCGTAGACCTCATGCTGGACAGTAGTGTTTAGAAATATGGCGGAGGGCCATATTGTTACGAATTGATTAGGAGGGACTATATTTGAGGACTCTTGAATATCTACCTGAAAGTTAATTACGAAACGTTTTGATTGGTGTCCGCCATCCCTGAGTTGTGACAACTCAGTCAGTGACTCGACTCGAGTTAATGACTTTAGTTGAGTCCGACTTGAGTCACAACTTTTAGCGAGTCGACATGACTCCAGTCCCAACGAGTAAAGGACTTCACTGTGGGCAAATGACTCTACTCCAGTCCCTCATCAGAAGATTCAACTCGAGTGAAAGCTAAGACTCGAGTCTACCAAATAAAAGCAAACTTTATTACAATGACTTACTATGTCAGTTAATGTTTTCGTCATGTCACCAATACGGTATCCTATGTATGATATATACATGTGTATGTTTAGCACCCGTCTGTTATACGTCCTGCATGGTACAACAGACCGCATTGGGCGCGACTCGCAGAAATGTTACCTTCAGATTGGGTATTTCTGAAGTTCAGAATAATGGATGTACTTACAGACGTTTGAGTATACAGTTTTCCGTGGTTTAAATTGTGCCACTCCCTTATTTTCATTGGAAGTAAATATAGTGTGACCACAGAAGCCCTGATATGAATTAAAAACGCCAAAATGGCTCCCTTTCTTATGTTTATTCAATGTATTGTGCTCCATTATTAATTTTATGACGTGAATTGACTCCAGCTAGATACTTCAATCGACTGGACTAAACATTGTGACTCGACTCGACTTCTTTACATCATGACTCGACTTATTCACAAAATTCAGTGACTCGTTACAGCTCTGTCTCAGCCACCTCCAAAAATAATATTGGTTAAGAAGGATATGTGCATTTGTTCCGATGCTGTGAAATTCACTGGTGCAAGCCAAACTGAACCCAACCAACCCAACCCAACCCTACCCCCACCACAACCCAACCTACCCCTCCCAACCCTACCCAACCAGAGCAAGCCAAACCAAACCCAACCCGAACCGACCCAGCCCAACCCAATCAACCCAACCAACCTCACCCCACCCCTCCCAATCCAACCCAAACCAACCCAACCCGAAAGCAAGCCAAACCAAATACAACCTGAACTGACCCGACCCAACCCATTCCAAACCAGATGGCATCTCAGTGTCTGTTACTCTCGACACGATAGGTCCACGTAGCCCACATCTTGATACTAGACGCGGTTCAACAAAGAAATATGGGCCTGTCCCTCCTACTCGAAGGTGCCAAACAAAAGGAATTGGCTATCTAAGTTTGCTGTCTTACGTTGAGAGATCGATGAAGCACAGACGAAAAGAAAATTCAGGAGAAGGAAATGGCTAAATTATGGCATTTTATGTGGTGCTAGAATGGACGAATAACATTGAGGTTCTTTCATAAAATGACACCACAGCACTGCTCAAGAAAGAAGTTCAGATTCACATTACAATTAAAACACTCCAAGGCACCAACTTGGCTGTAGAAAGGACAAATTATAAATAAAAGTGGGACAGTTGGGATTGTATCCTTCATGACTGGTTTTGTGATAAACAAATGGGGGGTGGGTGATGAGATAACAACTGTTTCAAAGAATAACCTTGTTACGTCGAAGAAAATTCCTAATCAGACTTACAGCATAATAATTGATAAATTCACTTCAGAACGAATTTAAAGAATAAAGATTTTGAGGTGATCCACTCACGAAGTTTAAATGTGCAATTGAAACCCAACTCGGAGTTTTTTCATTTCAAGATGTTTCATGGGGCCATTTCTTTGAATAATTTTCCTTTTAAAATGGGAAGAAAAGACTCCCCAACCTGTGCTTTTTTGTGGTAAATAAACTTAGATTCATGTGAACGTATTTCACTGATCTTGTCAGACCTCTTCTGTTTTATCAATGGGAACCTCAAAGACCCTATTCAAGTTGGGAAATTTTAATTCCTATTTGGTGTTTCAAAGACAAATTGTTGGCTTTTGTTTTTCAAACTCAAATTCCCTCCTTTATATATGTTAAGATTATTCTTACAAAATTAGTATGACATGGAATATAAGGTTACTATGAAAAATCAAACCTTCAGTCTCCATTGTAAGAAATGGAAATTTGAATTCTAGTTTTGTTATAAATTCATACAATCATTTCACTTTTGGTGATCGCTTATCTGTATCTCTCTATGGCTGATCTGTTTTCCCCATGTGTTAAACGTCTTTGACATTTTCCCCATATTTTCCACTTGGATTAATTTTCTTTCAAGATTTTTGTTTTTATCTTCTAATGTATTTGTTTCATGCTTTTGCCAATCAATAAAACACAGAATGAGAGAAAAGTGAGGCAATTGGGTCACAAAAAGGGCTGAAGTTTAAAAGGTGCATTACATAGGTACTTTACGGACTTAATTCTTAAAAACTAATAAACAGAGAACTCGGCGCAAAATAAATCCCTCTAAAGTCTATCGAAGAATTTGCTTATCCGATATCACACATGCATTTAGGTAAAAAAAAATACGTAATGGGACCTCGTAATTTCTTACCAACAGCTCTGTAAGATTAATAATAACTGCAGTCCCTTCCATTAAAAATAGACACATTTCTTTCTCCACCGACACGATCCTAAATCACTTGAAAGATTTCAACTGGCAAGAACACATGCCCTTGCTATGGATGATAAAAATTCATTAAGAAAGACAACAGAAGATCATTGCACTGGACTGGCGCCTATCAAGTTGAACTTGCCGGTATTTATCCTCTAGCTCACACCTCAGGTAAATCATTGGAATTCCAATATCACAAACGTTCAATCGCACCACAGCTCGGGCAAATAGAGAGGATCCGGCGATCGTCTCACCAGCGGTGCGCTCTCTTAAAGACCGGAAAATTAGGCCGGAGAGATTTGCAGTGTGTTGACCCATGAAGGGGCTCGGAGTGCGATGTGCGTAAACCTTGCGAGAGGATGCTGTCGAGCAATCACGGGGACCATACGTTTTTATTTGATCGTCTTGTCTTGAGAAGAGCCCTTCCTTGTCGAAGATTTTGATGGCATGATGTGAAGTGAGTGTTGAGGGCTGCCATGACGAACCCCTGAGAGATGGGTAAAAAGAGACTTGTGTGGCCTGATGTTTGGTCAGGTTCCCAGACCAAAAGATTCCGACTACTTGGAGAATCTTAACCTTCGGTTGTCGCCCCGGTCACGTGACCAAAATTGAAGAAATTCCTCCAGGTTCCAAAACTATTTATGTGTATGGCCGATTTCGTTGTTTTTCGGATACTGTTGTCAATATCCGTAAATATTGAGCCTGTAATCTCTTGGCAGATTTCCCCACATGCATCACAGTGTTTAAAAAGTTCCCGGTTTGTCCTTTTTTGGCATTGATTTCCACTTCTGCATATCATTGATTACGCTGACTGTTGAAAAAACCCAACGGGCATGAATGTTCGCGCCGCATTTAAAATCAAGAATTGGGGACATGTCAACGCATAGCGGAAAAATACTAAAACTATGTACAAAAATCTAACTGACTTCCATCACAAACGAAAGCAGGTTTGTCTTAGCTTATTGTCAAGAGTTTATACGTGAAACTGAAATATGCCAAATAAAATGCCACTTTTGCTAAAATGTACATGTAAGACTTTTAAAACTGAGTAATTATAATAAACAAAATGCGCCAAAACCTTCAACGTCAATATGAGTTTACAAAACGTGTCACAGCTCACAGACGTTTTGAAAGAGTGTTCTCGGTCAGTTACGCTTCAAATCCTTACATAGAAAATATCACAATTTGTCATTCTAGATGACTCACAACCGACTTTATCTCGCGTCTGCCATTGGTTACATCCCCTTCGCCCGGTCATTCAACTTGCACATTTTGCCCAACTCGGAAAAGGAAATAAAATTATTCTTCAATTTAAGGGGAAACGTCCCCTGGGGTGGCGATTTGCCAAGTTGTATTGCGGATGCACTGGTGCACGTTCTGGTGAAGATAGGAAGCGAAAGGACAACTAGGAAATAATATGGCCTGATGGAAAGTCATTTGGAAATGGCCAGCTACCTTGGAGAAAGATCGTTGTGTTGCTTTGCTGTGTTTTCTCCTTCTCTCTGGTTGCCACGAGAGGGGCTTGTACCGCTACAGACTTGGCAGTTCGACCTCAAACTAATTTTTATGCTAATATGAATTTCCGAATTCATATGGAAAAGTGTAGTCATTTGTGGAAAAAACACAAACCAAACCAAACCAACGCTAACCCAACCCCACTCTACCCAACCCAACCCAATCCCGCCCAACCCAACCCAACCCCACCCAAACCAAACCAAACCAACTTGACTAAACCAAACCAAATTAACCAAATCAGTCAAACCAAACCAAACTACAACCAAAAACAAAACCAAAACCAAATCGAACACGGCAGTAGGCCAGTGACCAACCGTGTCTCACCTTTTCTTTCAACGTGCACGTTTTGGATTTGCACGTTTTAAGCAGAAAATCTTTAACCGAGCAGTGTCTTTCCTGGTAGTCTGGTTCCCTGACGTTAAGGTTTTTGACGACGCTTGATGTATTTTTAGGTCAGACATCACCCACGCTATAGCCTCATGATGCAACATGCCAGGAGCTATGGCATAGAAAGGATTTCACTGCTGGGGGTTTCGGGGGGGAGGAGCATTGGCATCTGACGGGGGAGCACCAGCTTTCTATGGTGTGTTGAGTCATATTTCCATATGCAGCAAGGTATGAGACGGAGAGAACCCCCCCCCCCTGTTTTGTGTTGGTCATTGTCTCGCAGGAATCTGGGGAATTCCTTTCAGACATCTTGGGGGGATGTGTTAAGTAACAATAGTCTGGAATGTGTATAGGGATTGGACATGTTGGGGGGGTACCCCTCAGTCTCATTTCTTGCTGGGTATACATATTTCCCCAAACGTTTTTTCTTATTTTCGTTTCATTATATGACCGGAAATACAGTCTTCTGCGCACTCGCAGAAGCGTGTCAAAATTTTAACTTTCAAAATTTGAACTCTTTTTGGTTGGGAAAGGAAAGGAAATGACGACATCTTTGTGCGGGGGTGTGTGGGGGGAAGGATGCAACTGGGGGCCCCGGGAATTTGTGCGCTAACCTTACATACTTAGCGTGGACTTGTGAACTCCGTGCAGGAAAGAAAGAAGTTTTGTGGACTTACCCACGTCCACAGGACGTTTCCCTTTCTAGTGAATAAGAAGTTTGGAGGTGTTGGGGTTGGGGTTAGGATTATCCGTCGTGAAAGGAAGAGGAAAGTCAAGGAAACATTCTACAAAAATTCAGCTGAAACTCGTGTTCCAAGTTCAAGAAAACTGAGTATTTTCTGTTTTTTGAACTGCATGAAAACAAAGGAATGTCAACACTAGGCACGTAAATGTAAGTGGGTGTGGGTGTGCGGGGGAATCGGGGAACGGCAGTTCATCATCATGTAGACCGTTTAATCATTTACACAGTACAACCAAGTTTATTATTTATACTTTCTCACACAGAAACATCGTTCATGCCATTGCTATAATATATGAGTAAAACCCTCAACACCATTGCTACGTTCAGTCGGATATCGCCCAGGACATTTTCTTGTTTCTCACCCACATGGCTTTTTATTTTGGAGAACAATATCCTTAGGCTCATGCCATGTCTCTGCTTCATGACAGCTTTATGCCCTGCAGGCAAAAACGTATTACCATTGTTTACGAGGATGACAAGAAGGTTTTCTTCAACGTCCGAAATGAAGTTCTCAATTGTTCAGAACAGGACGGTTACAATTGCTGTTAGACAGTTGTGGAATTTGCCATCATAATTATTTCGCACCAAAATCCTCAAATGCCTGGAGCCAGGTTAAAATGGGCTGCAAGAGATTCAAGTACGACTCGCGAAAAAAAAAACATAAGTACAATTCGCCTCACCGTGGCCTGCTACTTGAGAATGAAAAGGAAATGAATATTGTATGAGTGATTGAAAACTACCGAACAAAATTTGCATTGGAACTAACTGCCTCTGGTTCTCGTGATTCAAGTTTATTGCAAAAGCAATAACACCATGTTGCAAAGGAAACACCAACTTTATTATAATAATAATAATAATTAGTATTGGTTTAGCGCCAGAAGTATACAGCTATTGCCAATTGCGCCAACTATGGCAACTATAGAGCCGCATATTAAAATGGGGTTTTAATTCCTACGTATTCCTATACCAGCAGATCTTGCTAAACGGATATCTTTTCAATCTCCCACATCAGTCTATCGAGTCGAACATAATATTCGCAGAAAAGGTGTTTAAAAACCTCGACGTAACAACCACTAATTTCATCAATGAAAGCTTGCGAGTACATACTTCTTATTCAATCGCGCGGTAACAGGTAATTCATCAGTTTAGTGTTTGTTTGTTTGTTTGTTTGTTTGTTTGTTTGTTGGGGTGTTGGGGTGTTGGGGTGTTTGTTTGTTTGTTTGTTTGTTTGTTTGTTTTGAACGTCTCCACAGCTAGCAACGTATACGATCACAACATGAATCCGGTTGCCAGTGGCAACAGCCTCACCTTAGGCGCAACTCAAATCAGATTGGCGTCATATTATGGATTTTTTGGGGGTAAACTTAGTACCCTACCGATCCCCAAACTGCATTACATTCAATCGGGGTAAGCTGAGTGGGGAGAACCGCCCTGCTTTGCAACACAATCCTCCAGCAATAACTAGTTGGCTGGAGTGTCAGTAACAGCAGGACCGCCTTCAGCCGTCTGTTGCGCTCCATTAAGGCTCAACGGACTCGGGGGCGATACTAAGTAACACACATTTTCACAGCCAGGCCAGCAGGGTAGGTTGGTTAGAGCAATCTACCGCTTAATTGCAGTCGTAAATAGCAGTCTGTCTGTCTCGTTGCCGCCTATCGTCCGGCCATTAAAAAGCGAAGAAACAAATAATACTGCAAAAGTTTTCAATGGAAAGGTAGAGATACGTTTCAGGAGTTTTTGGAAAGCTGAATAGGTGCTTTTCTTAATGTCTGTTCGAGAATTTTTTGTGCCCAAACAAGCGTGTTTATAGTTAAAGTAAAGTTAAAAATGAAAGGCCAGCATATGTAAATAACATGTGGTAATTTTCTACTGTTTGAGAGGACTTTTTAATAATGGTATTTCTATGACAACCATTAACGCCTCTAAAAAAGTTAAAGTTAAAATAAAATTACTTGATAAATATATGGGTTGCAATATTAGCAAGTAACGCTACTATAACAGCCCTCAGGTAGAAGCCACTGCGGCTACCTCCCATGGGCTCCTGACCGCAGCAACTTGATTCGCATGCGGCAGTAATGTAATTAATCGTGCAAAAATAGTAGTCTTGGCTCAGAAATTATTATTCCTGTGGCTTATTCCGTTGATCACGAGCCATCACTGTTAGAGGGCGCTATCTCCAGACGAACTGCTGTCGAGGTTGCACTACATTGTATATACAGAAGAGCTCATTAATAGTTTTTGATCCCGCGGATTATTTACAATGTGAGGTGCCATAATTGAGACGGATCATATTTAGGTATTTCTACAGGTCACGAATTTGGGACTTGTGGCTTTCAACTTGGTGTATTTCGTTCACAATAGCCGCCAACTTGTGGTCCTATACTGCGTAGAGACGGGCGGCTACATTCAGACCTGGGCGCATGGTTTAACTACTATTTGGGGGTATTTTCATTGAAGGGCGAACAGAAAAATCGTGGCCAACCCTTTGAAACTGACAAAAAATAATTTGTGGCCATAGTCTTGAATTCCCAGTGAAACACACGATAGGGTGCACCCCCGTAAATAAAGTCCCATAACTCCATAAAACATAAAAAAATTCAAAACGCCCCTAACTCTCACAGGGGATTCACGCTACACAGAAAATGATGACCAACATGTCGTCTTTACTTTCCTTTGGCCGGTGAATGTTGTTTTTTTTTTTAGAAATTCTCACCCAAAGCAGACCACCGCTAAAACGAAGGATACTTCCCTGACTCGGAAAAGTGGTCCTTTGAAAAAGCATCCCTCTACAAAACGGCAAAATAATGCCACTTTTGAATCTTATTGCATCCAAATTGCTTAGAAGGGGAAGCCATAATTCCAGGTCAGAGGTTCAGGCTCATATTTCTTCAATTCCACAGCTCTTAGAACTCACTAACAGAGAATTATGTTGAGTGTAGGGGTCATAAGCCACCCTGTTCCTGAGGGCCGCTAATGTGGTGCCATTTCTGTTCTTTGGATTTTGCATGGGTCCGTATAGGCGGCGCTATTTCCGTGGATTTTGCATTATTTTGGTTTTCTGTGGACGTGTGTTTCCCACAGACTTAACTTTCATGGTTTCACGGAACTACTGGAACCGGAAAATAACGCAGCGTGAGTGTTCACCCACTGGGAGCTTGTAATCAGTGGTGTCTGCGTGTACTAGGCAAAAAAACTACTTCTGTGACGTCAAAATCTAATTTACGCGCGAAATAAGAACGCCCAATCAACGCACGCGTTAGATACGTTTGTTACGTGTTTTATTTATTTATCAGTATAACAAGCCATAAAGCATAAGTAGCTTGAATAATGTAACACTAGATTTCGTGTTTGTTACCAGAGAGTAAACATCGATTCCGATACCTTTTTAGATCTCAAAGTGAAATATTCTTCGAGTATATAGAGTGTCCTATTCAGGAAAGTCTCAAATCTGGCAACCATGTCCAATCTTCTCCGAGTAAGTGACAATCTTTGTTTTATTTGATGCACAGCATAAGCCTAACTATTAGGTTGTGTTACCTTGGATAATTTCTTTAAAAAGTAACGTCTGTGTCTTAAATCCCTATCAAAACACCCAATTTTGCTTAGCAAGGTACTCAGGAAATAAAATAAGTCTTACAGTGATGTTTAAGTTTTAAGAGACATTTGTTTGAATATTAAGATTTGTTTTAGGTCTTTGCATAATCAACAGATGTCTGAAATCCGAAATCTGTTCATTCTCCTTTCTTCTAGACTCTGGGACCCAGCCGACTACTGAATGGCTGGTTGCAGAAACACTTGACCAAGAACTCACATAAGTCCAGCACCAAAGTTCAGGTAAGCATTTCTGTACTATGATGCGTATTGATCGATTATAATTATCATCATGATTGGGATAAAAAAAATCTAGACTGCAAATGAATGCCAAGCCTGTCCCATATATTGCTTCTTCAGTATACATGTCGTTTGGAGAAAGAATAGGGAAACCATAGTAACGATGAGTACAGAGTACAGAAGGCTTGTCATTTCTGTGTGAAGGGGTGTTGAACCATGACGTAAATCTGTGGGGGTGGGGATAGGGGGTGGAAATAAGAAAAGCACCCTATGACACGATATAGGGGGCGATGTTCGTGATACAGATGAAAATCTGTATGCATTATGCCTGCAGAATCTTGCATTACATCAGCATAAAATATGGGCTCTGTTGATTGTTCTCCGGTGCTATTAAGGGAAGTCCGAAAATTCTTCACGTGTAGTTCGCCTGAATTTTCTTCTCACTAGGAAAAGTTGGGGGGATATTTCAATAGCCATCCCCGAGGTCAAAATTGGAGGGAATACATGGCTTATAATTTTCTGATTTTGACCATTTTCTAAACATTCAAATAGGCCTATGCTATTAATCAACAAAAATTGCCCAGCGTAGGACGTGTCTTATGCACGGAGGAATGAGCCCGTACTACATTTTAACACACGTACAAACTCACCCAAGCCAACAGCGTTTTCTGCATTTGTATTTTCTGTCTTTATTGTCTCTATTACGCTTATTTCTGCCTCTGACATTTTACAGGTGCTCTCAAGCAAAAATGGAACTGAGAGGATTGACCCACCCTTTCAGGAAAACCATCTATCACTGCGGCAACGTATCTTTGGGGTCAAAGGCAAGGCCCCACGTTACATGAAGCCATTCCAAGAGAAAGTACAGGTAAGCATCTTGTGATTGATTATAAAACAGCTAATCAAATTGAAGAAATTTCTGGGACAGTCCAAAACAGAACGATTTCGAGACTATAAACACATGTTGGCCTAATTTTAATCGAATCCCTTGTTTACTGTTTCCAGTTATTCTATTGACAGGCCAGTTCTCCAGTGAGATTGACATTATCGTTAATGTGTTTCTGTCAAATGCACTACCATTGCCAATATCACGATGTCCTTGAAATTTAAAACAAAATAAAGTAAACTACATTACTAACAATACTTCTTGCCTTTAAACATACACCACGAAGACACTTTCTGAAATTGCAATCTTAAAGGCTTTGAATTATTTGGTATACTCTTTCCTCACTTATTCACTTAAAAATTGCGGCAAATCAAAAGGATAATGGTACTGAAGTATTTTATTTCTTTGACCTCCATATTTCACAGGAAGGAACGGTTGGCAGTCAGTTTTCTGCTAGAGAATCTCGCAGCGGATCTTGGTCATTTTTGCCGAGATGCCTCCGTGGAAGAGGCAACCGTCGCACAGCTAAAGTAGTCCCGACTCCCAGACAGTGTCCCCCGAAGCAAAACTGTGGTGTTGCTCCTACTACAAGTGAATTACTCGTGTTTGATTTGGAAGATGAGGAATCTTGCTTGGACTTACCTACAAACCAGGAAGCTACAAGGAACGGGCAAAAACCTCTTCAAAAAGAGAAGTACGGGAACACCAAGCGTCCCAATCACCAAGGAGATGCCGTTGACAGTTTAGGAGAAGCTGAACTTACCAACGACATTTATGGCAACGTTTCTGCCAGCACTGATGGCAGAAGCAAACAGTCTTCAGAAGAAACTTGGCAGCAAGTAAGGCCCCAAAGTGTCACCCTTCCAAGACAAAGCAACGCCCGAAGTGGGCGTAAACGCGGGAGAACCATTGACGGATTCCTTCTGTACGAGGCGAAGCCCTCCCGCAGAGTCAGAACCCCCTCAAGACAAGGGAAGCAGAAATTGAGTGACAGTAACGAAGCACTGCAGACTTTCGAAAAGACGACTACGAAGTTCCGAAATGATATGGAGACTCAGCATCTCGAGTTGACTGAGTCCCAAACCAACAAATGTCAGACACGGAACGATAGCCAACGCGTACCCAAGGTGGTCGACAAATGTCCTGACACGCCTTTTCCTTTTACACCATCACCCCGTGAGTATTTGAACACTAGGCCAATCACCCGAAGGGGTCGCCGGGTGACGGGATTTCAGGATGAACCATACGAAGGCCACAATAACACTCTCCAAATAGCAGAGAAAGTATGCATCGACACCTGGAGCAATGATTGCGAGGAAAATGAAGATGAATTTGAGATGTTAGAGAGACTGTGCATGGAAGGCTGTGATGACACAGAGTGCAATAATTCTACAGTTGATGAGGAAGGGCGGGGACACATGGCTGATCAGTTGACAGGAGGAGTGAGGATATGTGAAGATCCGATGATCGCGAAAGACCAGGAGGATCTTGAGAGGTTGGAAGCTAAACAAAAAGAACAGTGGACGCTTGCTGCGGAAGGGGAATGGTCACTGATCTGCCATGATGACGACGAAGACGAAGCTAACACAAACCGCTACCTGCTTAAAGACGAGTTTGAAAAAGCGCAAGAGATAAGAGAAAACCTGGATAAGATAATCTCCCAGTTTCAGGTAATCGGTGTGGTCAGAGACTTCCAGAAAATGCTGAGCCAGTCAACAAGTCAAAGATTCCGGGTTGAGAGGGCATTACGTCAATATGCCCGTATCTGCAGAGGACCAGTTCCTCTCTCAGTGGCAGGACAAACCAAAGCCGAGGCAGTGGCCTCACTCTCAGTGTTTCTTCGGCGACAGACGAAAAAGTTCACCTCGGAGCCACCTTGTGACTTTGACGATTTCCACAAAGTGTTTCGCGAGTTGGAGGTGTTAAGGGACAGACAGGACCGGGTGGAGGTGTTCCTCAGAAAGGACCTGAAAAGTCAGGAACGGCGGACGAAACTGTCACTCAAACCGAGAAGGTGGCAACCCAATTTGAAGCTGCCTCAATGGGAACTGGACAAGGATCTAGCGGACATTTATTGCAGGTTCAAGACCAAGTCCAGTTCTTTATTTGAAGTGATGGCTACTATATTAGAGCATCCTGAGGAAAAGTAATAGTTTTCTCTCGTGCTTGCCTGTGATAAATGACGAAGCAGGCAAAGGACGAACGAATTGAATAAGAGTAAACATTTCAAACGTGGTATTTTCGGCACACGCATGACGTAACTTTTTAACACAATATAAACACAGAAGATTTCTCACTACCTTCTGCTGAGAACTGAGGGTGAGGATTGTGTTTTGTCCCAAGGTATGTCATTTTTTTCATGCAACGTAGTCTCTCTTTTTTTCTTAAAAATTAGTTTATGCTTTAAAAAGAAGAAATCCATCGTCACTCTTTTCACACTGTTAGTTTTACGTTTCTGGCAGACTTCAGAATTTGAATGAAATGAGCCTTTCAAATTAGCATGAAAGATTGAGCTGGCCGAAGAGTGATATTTAGATGTTTTTACTGTTTGCTTGCATATTAGCAAGGAGAATGTCCATTAATCTCTTTTACCTCACCTAATACATGATATGTATCTGCATATCTATTACTTCGCGGATAATTCAATTCACCAGTGGTATATCTATGAACGAGCCTTTCTTTAATTAACACCTGTTCTCTTAAAAAGGTTGAACTCCTTCAAAATAATGGTATGAGTGAAGCAAGCAAACGTGGTCTTGTGGCCGCTGGAAGGCTGGTTTAAATAGCTTGGAAAAAGGGAAGGGAATCGCCCCATCTCCTGGCTCTGCCACTAGCTGTATTAAACCTAGATTACCTAGATGTGAAGTGTTTCAGGACATCTTTCTTAAAATGTTAAGCATCATTTAAAAGATGTCGAAAGTTCGAAGTTACATATTTTTACAACATGGGAAAATTTGACACGAGAAATTTCAGAATGCTTCAGAAGTGCATTGGAAAGTAAAACAAAAATATGTTAACTAATTGTTCATATTATTTCAATTACACATTTTTTTATTAAAGCAAAAAGACAAAATTAAAATCTCTTTACCATATTTAAATCAGAGATTTGGACAGCTTTTAATTGGAGTAGGCTCTTACTTTTCCTACTTGTATACTTTTTTCAAGTTGAATATTTATAAAAAATTTATTCAAAGTTGTTAATTACAATATTCTACTCTTTACTGTAGACTAGAAAATCCAGTTCCTTTAGAGTAATTAATATCTCAGTACTGTTTTATCCAAACAGAAGTAATTGACTTTGCATGTGTTGAAAACACAGGCTGAAAACTTTTGACTGATAAGAATTAAAAAATTTAAAAAAATCTGCAACGTAATTAAATGAAATTAAAGCCATGAATTGCATACAGCAGAGGGGCCACATTTAGTCCGGACATAAGGAAAAAATCACAATTATTGAAGAACTAATTTGCAGCGAATTGTTTACATCCAATAAATAGTCTTTCAAGTGTTTTGGCGCAGTAGAATATTCATTAATATTTCTTGAGAATAAATCAATAGGATCATGTGTCGCTCAAATAATCAAGAGATTTATACAACTTTATTGAAGATGTGACTTCACAATAACAAAGAAAGAAAATAAAACGACTGTTGATCCCTGATGCTGATTGCATTCATTAATAATTTGTTTGTATGAAATAACGATCTTCAAACAGATACAGCGTCGGGAAAAAGTTTTTTATCCAGCTCCACGATTCCCGAAGTTTAGAAATACCACAAGTTAATAGGTCTGAGACAACGTTCCTTCGGGTTGGATTACACTATAAAGTACGCGCTCGTAGAAAACAGTGACAATCGGTCGGAGAAAGAAAGACAAAGGGAGGGAGAGCGCCACCTGCTGACTCTCACGAAGAGGTTGGCCTCCCATTTTCACTAGAAATTCAAAATCATGGTCGGAACGTCAGTTTTATTTTCAATTTTTTTTATAAGGGTTAACAATGCGATTTTTTTATTCAACATCCCCGAAAAATAATAGTAAAACTATGCGCTTAGCTGCCAATCTAGCCACCCGCCTCCGACGCAAAACAGGTCCACAGGTTGGAGGATTTTGTGAACAAAATGACAGGTAATTAAAATTAAAATCTCCCCAACGCAAAGTACATCATGAAAAGTCTGCGGTACCTGCTACACATGACCCGGACTGGCCAGCCAACCCCGTCAAGCTCGGTGGTCGAGTGGTTAAGACGTCTGCACTAGTAAGCAGGGGGTCGTGCGTTCGAGTCCCACCCGAGTAAGCTTGTGAATGTTTTCGCAAGCTTTCAGACAAGCACCGAGTATACAGTGTTTATAAATATATACATGTACGTCAGGTAAGGGCCAAACCCGTAATTAAAATTAACATCTCCCTGACGCAAAGTAGATCTTGAGAAATACCCTGAGTTTGTAAGCCATAAGTCCCAAACTTTGGGATATTTTGTAAAATATCTGATTGGTTCCGATTCATAATATTATTGTAAATGACCTGAAGGATCACAAAATGTTAATGAGGTCGCGCGTTGAAACCTACCGATTACACGGAATGCACCCTCAAATAAATTAGTTTTGAGACTTATCTTCAATGAGTAAGGTTATGAGGTGAGATGTATTGTGGGAGCGCCGGACCATGACAGGCTAGGACGCACTGCTGCTGCTTTCTGCCTGCTAGCGCTGGGGGCGTTTTCTGCCGACAGTACCTGGATTAATCACATGTACACGCGTTGCTTCTGTTGTCATGGCGTGTGTTAATACCACCCAAAATATCATGTTTGTTAGAGTTGTCTGGAAACAATCGAGGCAGGCCTTGGTAAGAGTGATCCATAGTTATTTTTTTGCGTTCCTGACTTTTTTTATTTTCATTTCATTCGATACAAACGGTCCCCTTTTAAAGTTAAGCATGATTGATAAGCACAACACACGGTCAATATAAAAAAGGATTCCACAGATGATGGTGCAGACAGGTTGTTCCAATACTCAGTTGACCACTTTTTTTCTCGAAAAGGTCAGTGTCCAGCTAACCATGGAGGAAGGAGGCTGTTTTCCTGCCTCCATGAGCTAACTTAGTCCAGGTTGTTAGTCGTAATGTAATAAAGACGTCGTCCAGCCTGGGCTACAGCTAATCGTTCTAATCTACTACTACTAGGCCTAGTTCCCCTACGCCTGGCAATGGCATGCCTAGTGAACAATATAGAATGGCCCCTTAGGCCTACTTTATGCATGCTTTATGTCTGATAAAGACAAACTTACCAACATCAGATCTATAACTGCTGTAGAGAAACTGGTACCTGTCAACTAAGTCTGCTTTAATCCTCACCTTCAAAGATTCCATGTCTAAAAATTCTGTTATAGGCCAACTACACAGCCGTGAACGTCTTGGCACCTTTTGCAGAGCTTCAATATCCTTTCTAGTTCTGGATTCCAATCAGGAGATATATATTCCAATGCAAGTTGAACCAAAGAAGTGTATAATCATTGTAACCTTCACCTCATCAGTACCAGTCATGCCAGTTAACAGTGTCGGAACATAGCGCTCTTCTGATCTTCTGACTTTTTCACTGGGTCTTGGACATGTTGAGATGGAGAGAGTACATTTATTTGGACTCCCAGATCTTTTTGGTTGGAGACCTCTTGTCAAAAAATTCTGATAAGGAAATGTTTGTAGTTAAATACGGCTTGAATCTGGAAGAACAACACATTTTTAGCATTAAATTAAATTCAAGCAACTGCAGGATCGAAATCCAAGTTAAATTACGGGACGTTTGACTTTCCTTTCTGCGATCTTTGGCTCTGGAGGATGTTTCATCAGGGAAATCTAGTTCTAAATTGCACTAGGTCTTAATTCCACCTCATGAAAACAAATTTACACATTGACATTGAAAGCATGGTACTAGATGGAGATTTGTTCGGGTAAAATGTGTAAGTCCTCCAAAGCATTCACCGTGCGTACATGTACATGTTCAGTTGCTGTGCTGGCAAACCAGCAGAAGTGGATTGGTACCGATTCATTGTCAAGTATGCACTTCCAACTGAGGGGTTTTGGATTTGTCATTCTTGACTGCTAGACAGCAAAAGTATGTCGGTAATTCCTAAAGTTTGACATTTTCGCGTCCCTGTTCAATCTGACCTTTGTTATTTGATGTGGAAATGTCACCGGAATTGATTTCCAACTATTACTATTTGTTTGGCAGGTAGTTTGCATTAATTCATCACTCTTGGAAATTAGAAAAGTTTTCTGAACTTACAAAATCATGTGTCAGATGTGACAGGGACACACACAAAAAATGGACCCCTAATTTCTGGAATTACCCATGTGTAAAAATCTCAAATGAAATACATCAAACAATCCGTTTGCCATTTATTGATCATGTATTGAAAATACCAAAACGTAAGCCATGAGCAGTTAAGTCTTAATATTCTCATTGCGGCCGTGCCCAACTGTGCTTTCCTCAACAATGCCTAACCCCTTGAAAAGGAGAGAAAAGGATAAAGATTTGATTTTGAACTGAGTTACTGTGTCCTAAATGCATCAGTTGATTGGTCCTCCAAGTCAATCTGTGACATTAACAATTTTTCAAAGTACAATAGCAAAATTTAACTGGGCTAATTCTCAATTTTCTTATTCGTTGCTCTAGCTCGTACCAAGACCAGCCACAATTTACAGACGAGACCTCCATCTAACATCTGTAGCTCACTCAGACTCAAAGTTCCCAAACCTGGCAGCACGTAAAGATGCCATGCTGCCCTCTGATTCATTCAAAGGGAAGACTGCCTTCATCACCGGAGGAGGGACGGGTCTTGGGAAAGGAATGGCCACCATGCTATCATCACTCGGTGCACAGGTGGCCATAACGAGCAGGTGGGAAATAAGACTGTGATGTGGACAGGTGGTGTTACTGATGTAATGGATGAATGGACCCCAGGATGCCCATTTGTTGAGTGCTTTGAAGCTTCGTTGCCAAGTCGGTCACAATTCTTTACCTGCCATTACAAGTTCATCGCATCATCCGCTTTTATGTCAGGTCACAAACTCTATAAATGAACAGTGACAAAAGCATTTCCTTGTTTATCCTATGTTGTTTGTGATGGTGCTAATGAGTTGATTTGTGACCGCACTTCCAATGGACTCACGATGGACTTGTGATGGATTGCGATGGACTCGAGGTGGACTGAAGTACAGGTTTAAATGGCAATACATTTAAGGGACATGTCTTCATGCATAAGGGCACCCGTTTTTTATTCTGTGGTTCTCATTTCCGACAGACCGTATTTTTGGCTTCTGACCTCAAAATAAAAAGCCTTTTTTTTCTGCCAACCCTGCTAAGAAGACTCTGCCAAAAAAAGGTAAGGTGTGATTTAATACCTGTACAAAAACAGCACTGAAAATGGACATGAGCCATATGACGTAGCCCAAACATCAAAGTAGCGAGATATTTTAGCATTTTTAATAACAGTCTTGTTTTTGTTCCATGTGCATTTTATTCCTTTAAAAAAAATGTTATTGAAACTTTTTTACTAAGCTATGCTAGCAGCTGCATGTACATGTACTTTTGGTAGTTCCATAAATTATTCTTGAGTTCATGAGTTCAAGTATTGTATTGTGTACTCAAAAGAATATTTCTTAGTTCCCAACTAGAAGGAAAAAATGCTCATAGGACTCAATATTAAAACAAGGGACGTGCATGTGTTGTGCAGTTGAAAAAGATATGAGAACCATAGAATAAGAAAAGGATGCCCTAAGCTTGTGTGCAGCATTCTGAATTGAATGCTCTGGTGCTGTATACAAAGGACAGTGGTACGTGGGCACTGTTCGGGAAAAAAATGGTTGAATCCAGTTTTGTCTGACTTATACGTTTTACTGTAAATCTGTATATTCCCCAAAGACTGCATAAGAGAATTTTTTTTTTTTTCAGGAAACTTGATGTTCTTGAGGAGACGGCCAAAGAGATTACCAAACAAACGGGCAACCCAGTCTTCCCCCTGTCAGCTGACATCCGAGATGCTGCGGCTGTTAGTGCCGCCGTCGACCAGTTTGTGGAGAAAACCGGAGGCCTGCCAAATGTAGTCATCAACAACGCTGCCGGGAACTTCATCGCACCCACTGAGCGCTTGTCAAACAATGCCGTCAAAGCTGTGATTGACATTGTGCTGACTGGCACCTTCAATGTAACACTGGACATTGGGAAAAGACTGATCAAAGCTAAGCAAGGCAAGCATTGTCCCACTGTCACTCTTATTTCTTTGCATTTTAACATGTTGTCTACTTCGGTCAAAGTTTTCAGGTCAGTCCCTCTCTGTATGAGTCACATGGATTGAATGGAATGGGGTCTTGTGCTAAAGGCTTGTGACTGACATTAAGAGGGTCAGGGATTTGAATCCAGCCACTGGCCATTGGTTGTGGACTTGGGTAAATCACCTCTCCCTTGCGTGCCTCTTTCCACCCAAATGGATGTTGGCATAAGCCAGAGACCAGTCTGCAATGGACTGGTATCCCCTCGGGGGGGGGGGATACTCTTAGGCATTTCTGGCCAAGGAAACTGGAGATAAACACCAGATGATGAGGCTGTATGGTTCTGGACAGACGTGCTGGAGTCCCCTATATGTGCAGCTTTGAAAAAAATCAGTACTAATTTAGTAACTTGTTTTGTGATAGTAGTTTAAGTTAGTAAATCATGGAATGCACCCCAGTAGTCTTTCTAGTTCCTCCAAACTGCATAATTGCTTCACACACTTCACTATTCATTTTAATATTCATTTCCATGTACCAGTACTTTCCAGTCTCTGTCTTGGAAGCAAATTTCATTGTATATTCATCCAGTTTCCACCCACAATCAGCCTCACTTTGGATAATACCTACATCCTCTTAACCCCCGCTATCTGTCGTCTGTCTGAGTTCAAGTGTAGCATAAATAACGTCTTTAAACTCCTTCATTTCCTCTTATTTCAAGCTGCCCTTTTCCCTCCCCACTTGTTACCATGTTACCCTTGCCTCTAGTAGAGTAGCCATTCTCCAGCTTTTGGTTGTTGTCAAGTTAAAATTTTTCAGGCGTTGAGCGTTTGCTTTAGGAGTTTTTAGAGTAACTCTTTGTGGTCATTTTGACACCAATTTTATAAAAATTGGACATAACGTTCTTGCACAGCGCGCATTTTGCCAAGACTTTTTCCACTATGGTGCTCAATGTACGCGGGCTGGTACACATGTAGCCATGAACGTCAAATGACCGTAACAGCAAAACTGTATCTGTGATTGAGTTCAGACTTTAAATTTGTAATGATAAGGAGTGTCTTTGCACGCAAGCCACGTTAACAAATAAATCAAGCAAGGCACAGCCGAGTTCTTAGAGGGGCAGATCCCTCCCCCAGTTGTGAGATGGGTCCAAATAACCCTGCTCTTCTAGGGTTAATACCTCTACTCTGACCACTTTAACATCCACTCTTGAAATGGTAACTCTGCACAGGCATGTATCTGACTGATGATTCTTGTCACTTCATTTGCTAGTGTCATTGTATTCCCCACCCAGGTGCCAATTTCCTGGCCATCACCACCACTTATGTGCATCTGGGCTCGGGGTATGTCACACCCAGCGCCGCAGCCAAAGCTGGAGTGCAGAATCTCACTCGGTAAGTTCACCTTGGAGTTTCACGCTGTCCTGCAATGGAATTATGGGACGCTCAGTGAATCACTGATGGAGGCTAGATTTATAGCACGTTACCTCCAGATGCTCCAGCCTTTGAGATATAACATTGAACCCTCACTGAAATGGACTTCTAATTTAAGTGCACCCTAATAAATGATTTAATTCTGCCCCTGTTTTGATAAGGAAGGCGGGTTGGTTACTGGGGCGGGGCCTGAGTAAGTGCAAAAGTCACGTGGGTGTCCACGTAAGCGCTAGGGGAAGTAATACAACATGCTGTCATTGGTTCCTTGCCATGTTAAAGGAACTGTTACCAAGTACCAGGTGCAAGAGATCTGTTGCTTGGTTACCTGCATATACATTCATACACGGTGCTGCTTACAAATAAACTGTACGCAAGGCTGTCCCTTTACCCAGTTTGGCTGGGGCGAACCAATTTAGATGGACCCATTCTCAGTTTTCTAAATTATGAGATTCAAGTGTTTCAGTTCCCTAAGTACAATTTAAATTTCTATTTCAGGTCATTGGCTTCTGAATGGGGCTGGTATGGGCTTCGATTCAATGCTATCGCACCAGGACCCATTTACACAAAGGTAAGGCATGCATGTGTAGGCATACGGTCTAGTAGTTATGGGGCTTTCCGGTTGAGGATGATGATGAACGTATGTTTGGATGTCATTGTTCGTGTGAAAGCTGCGACTTCAGCGAACATCCACAGGAACCTTACCAGTGTCGTGGTGGAATCTAGTCACTTGTCACTTGATCGCTGCTTTGTCTCCAAAGCTGTGACATTGATCACAGGTTATGCTGGTGCAGCAGTGGTCACTGGTTAATGCAGATCAGCCCATGTCCATGGGAGACTTTGATTTGCTGTGGTGATCGTTTAGGTCTTATCATCGCATTGCTACTCCTTTGGAAGCTATTTAAAGGGTAAGTTGGAGTGACAAGCGTAGTCTAGTCAGTTGCCGTTGGCCCATGTGCATGTGCCATGGCGTCCCATTCAAATGACCCCAGCTCAACCATATTTGTATGATCACATCATCACCACATTTTGCTGTCGGTTGCCACTTGCCCTGCATTCACAGTCTGTGCCATCTTGTGCAACGAGTTTGACGTCATTGCTTGCTTTGTACTTAGTTAATAACCAGTGATGCAACCAGGCCCCTCAGCCTGGTTCCAAAACATTATAGACTAATGAATGTGATAACCAGAATTGTTGCTTGAACTCATTCAAAAATAATCCCAGTTGTCGTTCTCACCGTTGCAGTGACAGACTGTTGCCAAGTACCTTCCCATCTCCAGATACGAATTGGTCCAAAATGAACACTTTAGATTCAGTGTATAAGCGTGCATGCTTAACGTACATGGAACATGTTGACAAGGAGTGTGAGCCACTATAAGTGAACCTCAGTTGGGCCAAATCAGCCAGAAACTTTGAGTAGTCACAGCTTCCACCTCACACTCGAGTGTTGCCTGATTCTGCTGTATTTATGCACCCCCCAAATCCCCCAAACCCTGGGTGTACCTTGGTGTAAACACCTTTATAAGGCAATCCGGTTCTTGCCTACTAGTGGCATGAGTGGCCAAAGTTTGCAGAAACCTCAGCCTTGGTTGGTGTCAGATTTTACTCCCAAATGAACATTTGGCCTATCACTTTTTATCAAGGGGAATCATACTTTCATTTAGTGTGTATGGGATTTTCTAACGCTTAGTAAATTAGTCTTATGCTTTAACCATATACTGCTGGGGAACCCGGTTTTGGGTACCTTGGGTTTGTACGTATAGCCGGGATGCCCGAAATCGGACAAAAGAGCTGGGCCTTGTAACAAAAGACCGTACTTGGGACAAAAGACGCACTGCTGGGAATTGCCGTCATTTTTCAGCTTGCATTTATCGGAGGTCATCCATTATTGTTTAGAAACAGTATACCACTGTTTTCGGCATAGCGCGCCCGCGGATTAGCACTGCGGACAAAAGTGCTTTAGCTCCCCATCGATGAGTGATACAGTACTGCTGCACACTAATCCAGCTGCGTCTGAAAAGACGCCACTGGCATTCCCTGGGTACAAAGGAAATTACGCAACACCTCACAATTCTGGGCTCTCTTTACTGGGCGGCAGGCCTGGCTGAAATTCTCAGGTGTCCATGGAGGCTGCCTGTCAGATTAGAGTAGCCACCAGTCAGTCATTAAATGAAATTATGAATTTTAAAAGCCAGCCACTGTTTTACCAGCCATTTGTGGGCAAAACTATGACTGTGACTTGGAAATGGCAGACCTTGTTCATTCCATCGATCTGGTCTCATCAACTGTCTTGCTGCCAAAGCAAGGTTGGGGAGTTTGTCTTCAATTTGTCATCAAGTATGGTTACTGTTTCCCTTGCCTGTATTTTGGACCCCAATTCCACAGGGTGCATTTGGCCGCCTGGATCCCAGTGGCCAGTTTGCCGAGCACATGAGGCAGGGGATCCCCCTGGGTCGCTTTGGAGAGGTGGAGGAGATTGCCAACCTGGCTGCATATATGGTCAGTGACTATGCCAGCTGGATGAACGGCTCCTGCGTCGACTTTGATGGGGGAGAACTGCCCTTCAGTGCAGGGGAATTTAACAGAATGAAACAGGTAAGGTGTATGGGAAAAATAAGAGGTTACAAATAATGCATGTGGTAATTGGGCAGCGGAAAGGATATTTTTCATGGAGCGACGGATGAAATAGTCTGTTCTAAGACATGAAGCTGTGTTTGAATGTAACTTTTCATGTGTCACCAAATGGAACTATCCCCGCCTAAATTTGTCTCCCAAGCACAGAATCACCCTGTGTCTTTTTTTCTTTCACTGAAACAGGTAACACCAGAGATGTGGGACATGATCGAACAAATGGGCAAGAAAGTCAAGGGCTCTTAAGAATCTTCCCCAGCAGCTCGGGTGCAAATCCTGACATCAATAGGCCTGCCCTGTATATACATTTTTCTGTATACAATTTGAATTTCCAACAAGGGTGGATTACCACGCTTGGATAAATTGGGGGATCTCCAGTAGTGAAAAATTCTCTGCGGAAATTCCCAGGAGCCTGTTGGAGTACATGTGCTGTTTTTCCAAGAAAATACTCTTTTGAACAGAAGATTGCCAGAATTGTTCAAGAAGCTTTTTTTTTAGTGGATGATCTTGCCTTCCACAGAGAAACAAACTCAGGGTCAAACTGTAACTTCAGGAAGCAGTTATGAATGCAGTGTAATAAGCATGATTTATTGTATCAAAATAATAACATTTACCAATTATGTACAACACAACGGCTTTTTTTCCCATTCTGTTTCAGCTTTCTGCTATAAATATATATACCTGGCACACCTCCAAATCAAAGCCTGTTCAGTCCAATGCAAATTCATTTTACGCAAAAGAATACATTACAGGAATTAACCCAGGTGACGCTTTTGGATTTGTAGCTACCTGTATTTACATGTATCAGTTTCGTAACTGTTAGTTTGTAAATTTATCAGTACATGTGCTTGAGTATTGGATTGAATATTGGATGAATACCTCTCAACGACTGAATGAAAATCATGACTGGGCCGTCACACTTTTCAGTTAAATAAAGTGAATACACAGGTGAATTTATCTTACGTTCACAGATAAGCCATCATAATCGATTTTTACATTGCCAATACAAGCCTCTGTGCGATTCTGTTAAATTATGTAAACATACTGTATAAAATAATTTTACACTTTGCACTGATGGAATAAACTGGACTGCCAGATGCTAATGCGGCAGGCTCCTTTTAATGACAATATTTTTACACAGTGGGAAATCCCACTGTAGGGAAATGCCTGGAGCTTGATGTAATGTCTGTCTCGGACCATTTGTATGGAGAGTTGCCAGATGCCATGACTATGGTTGCAACCTACTTAAAACTCATGTCAAACTGTCTAAAATTTAGGGACACATGCAGTTTGTGGCTTCTAATTCTTTTCACCACGGTCGTCTACGTATATGTGAACCATCATTGCCAAACCAGGCTGAAGAACTGAATACAGCTATCTGGACATACATACCAAGATTAAGCATGAACATTGCAAACTCCACAGCTTTCACTGCCTGGAACAACCAAAGCTTTCTTCAGGTATTTCTTACTTTGGATGACTTTGAAGAATGAAAAATAAGGGGGGGGGTTATCAAGCGATAGCCACTTCAGCTTTGTTTTGGAGTATTTGTGCATTATGAGAAGCTTTGCTTTACACAAAATATCCAGTCTTGGTAGAAGCTCCCACATACACTTTCCATTTACACTTCCGTTTACGTATGTGCAAAAATGTCCACACAGCTTAAAGAGACCCTGAAGGAATGAATCCAGGCTGCTTCCTACAAAAACTGGAAACAGTCACCAGCCAAAATATCACTTGATGATGCAAGCAGTTTGGGTGGTTCTCTGCCACACTTTGCTCAGCAATAAAGTTCCTTGGAGAAAAAAGTCACATTCCAATGAACAAACAGGCAAAAACATCTACATGGCCAGAAAGACCATTTCCGCTATGATTAGGGCAATGGAAACCAATGTATGTGAAGACTAGTCCATATAAATAAACTGTGTAGCCCAAAACTAACCAGTTGCAAACCATCTACATCACTTAGCATTTAAGAAGCCTCAAAGAACACTTAAACATAAAATGTATAAAAATGGTGAATAGCTTAATCTGTTTCCAGGGATGCACATTTACAAAGCTGCATTAAACCACTCCAGGAATGTTGAACAAAGCTCTCATGATCAAAGTGATCTGGCTACCTACATGTATGGCTATGATGTTAAAGCACACAAAATCCATGTCTGGACACTAGACTCCTCAGGCAGTAACAATCGCAAGCCAGATTCATGCAATGAAAAAAACAGCAAACCGACAGAGCAGCTTGGAAACAAGTGACAGAAATGGAGCATATCAGTTCCACTGGTGCCAGTTCCAAACACTGATTACATGTACATGTAGTAGACTGAAGGCCTACAGCAAAAAGCTCAGGGATACAGTCGAGTGACTTGTGTTGAACCACCTGACAAAAGATGGTGTACTTGAGTACTGGAGACCAATCCATTCGGCCTTACCACATGGTATTCTGACAAGTATGAAAAGCCAGGACCATACTCACACTTACTCCAAACTGACATACATGCACATGAGTAGCTGGGAAATGCAGCGTGGCAGTGAAGAGAAATGGGCAGTGGGCAGGACTCCCTGGATCAGTCTACCACCACATTCTTTCAACTAAATATTTCTGACTCGGTCTTCTCAATAAGTATGAGTATTCTTTACAATACAGAAAACAGCGTGCATGTGTTTCAGTTACAGTTAAATTTTGAATTGGAATTACCCCAGAAAAGTGTATGCATATTCCCCAATTCCGCATCTGTGACAGACTTCAGAGAACCATTAACATCGAGTTCACACTTAAGATTTTCAGGGATATTTTTATCACTTTACAAGAATGCTTCAAATTACACATGCCATCAATGCCACACTCTTAACAGCAATTTGCAGGCAATGAACGCTTTCACTGTTCTCTGCTCTAAAATGTTTGTTACAAAAAATTGCGTCAAAAATAATCTATAAAATTTGTGCCAACTTATGTACAAGTTTAATACTGAATTCATGTTTAAAAAATTCTTTACGACTAATCTACTGTTCAGCCCAAAGTATCAGCCCCAAACAATTGAAAATTGAAGTTCTGAATACATCAATCAAAATCGGAAATTTTCACGGTGAGAATTTTGGCTTGCAATATTATTACTTTAACTTTCCCAAAAAAAAATTTGAACTTTAGGAATAACCAAGTTTGATTCAGAGTAATTCCCAAGAAGTAATGCACAAGAAGGCATGTATGAAAACAGGAAACTAACCAGGCCAACTGTACAAGCTAATTAAAGCAGCTTTTGTTACCAAGGATTAGGACGGGGTGATGCCCAGTACTGGAATGTCAAATGAAAACTATGTGCATTGCAGTCTGATATTAAAACTTTCTGTAACCCTTTAAAGACCATGGCAACAAGTGACCAGAACTTAAACGTGTCCACAAAGCCACAGAGTTATCTGACCCATTCTAAGCCAGCTAACAACATCAAATGGTCTAACTTAGGAGTTTGGTCAGCAAAGGGTTTACGTTTATGAAATCCATAACTAGACATACCTTTATGCGGAAAATAAACTGTCCCCCTTTCTCTGCTTTTATCATATCATACCATCACCTTCCTCAAGCATATATTAGCCAAATTTCTTTTTTTTTTTATAAATTTCATCTAACGGTACCTGGAACCATATCTACACGGATTCCACCCAAAACTCAGCCTCTGAAGAACTTACAAATGTACAGAAAATGTCAAATCCTTCCTCCCAAAAAATCAGACTGAAATGGTAGTAAAAAATTGGACAGAAATACAAAAGCTTGAGAGCCTGGAAAACTCTGCATTTGGGAAGAAACCAAATTAGAAATGGAGGGAGGCCACAATCTGTACAGAAAAAAAAAAGCCTGCTAAGTAGTTCAAACTAAACCTTTTGGTTCATACAAATTCATCCTTTCATATGCATTGTTTCCACTGTTTCAACTTGGCATTATTATCCACCAAACAAGAAAGTGAAATAACAGCACCGTGCAGCTACTGCATTGAAAGAAATGTCAAACAAGATATGGAGTAACTGGTATTAAAGTTAGCTTGCCCAGAACATCAAAACTTTTGGAAAATGCGCGGTTTAGGATTGTCTTTTTTTGATTGTTGAAGTTATGCTCTTAATTTTTACAGCACATCAGGATTTTATTAATCCCAAACCTGCTTCCCAACAAGGTTCAACAAAATGAATATCACATAAAAAGACAAACGTAATTTTAAAAACTCGCTAAAATCTGCCGGGCAGTTGGATTGCAGAGTTTAGAAAACAAATTACAATTTAAGAAACACTTGTGCCCAAAATTGGAATGAGTTGTAATTTCATTTTGGTCCTTAACTCAGACTTGCCCCCCTTCTGTAACAAGGAGGCACTCCTTCAAATATTTCCTAAGAATGCGCAGCGCGCATCCAGTAGCAGAAAAATGTAAACCTCTCATGTTTTACATATGTCCTCTCATCTTGGTTGAGAGACATAGACACTGGAAGTACATGTGATTCATATCAACTAAGGAGGAATTGCTCTCTCTGTTCAGTGTTAAAGGTCTCTAATTGTAAAAACTCCAGGGGCAAATTAACTGCAAGTATAAGTTAGGACTAAGTATATTTGACTTTAACATCAATCCCATCACTTTAAAACATTAACTGTGAAAATAGTAGCTATCAAACAGAAAAAGAACTTTGTTAAAAGGAAATTCTGCATAGATATTTAATCTAAAAAAGTAAACTTGTGAGGTAAAGTAGGTGACCCAATTGTCTAGCTTTTTGTGGGATCTCCTGGTCTTCAGTGCCTCTGGGAATCATGTTTTGGGGTCACAGAAGCAATTTATGCCCCTTTTTTTTACTAGCAACTACCAGAGACCTGCTTTGCTGTTCAACACCCCTCGTGCTTTCTTGGCTCCTTCCTTCTGGGAGGATGAAGCCTTTCCCTTGTTACCCCGTTCTTTCTTCTTCCCTGTCCCCGTGCTGCCGTTCCCGTTGACAGTAGCCCCCCGGGGAAGGCTCTTGCTGCCCAGGTGGTTGACGGTCTCAGGGCCTTTGGCCCGGCCGGGGCTCTTGGTCCGGCTGGGGCTCTTGCCATGCCCCAGGCTCCTGGAACCGTCCGGAACATCCCTGGCGCTCTTCTTGGGGGACGGCTGGCGCCGATCCTTGGTGGATGACCCGGATATGACCGATCCGTTCATATCCGTCTGGCTGGAGCCAGCCGAGTCGCTGGAGTTGAGCCGACGTTTGTCCTGGGGGTGCAAGATCTCGCTGCCCAATGGGGTTACCAGCTCAATGCGGAGTCGCTGGGAGCTCAGGATCTGCTTAACCACCTCACCATGCTTCGACCACTTGACGTTCTGGCCATTCACCCCAACAATGAAATCGCCTTCTTTTACACCACTCGCCTGTTACAAACATTCACAAATCTTAAAAATAAACACCATGCACATTCAAGTTGTGTTTGCAATCCATTTGAGTGTGCCATTCATTTATACTTCTTCACCCACACTACGGGACGAGGTCAATCTAAAAAATGATCTGAACGTCACAGCCACACTTTGAATGTGGTAAGGTCGATTTGGCTGTCTGCTGCTTATAATGCACAAATCATTTGTACATCGGTTACCCCAACATCAATTGTGGCGAACAGATTGGAATCCTGCTGATGCAGTCCATTAAGTTTCTGGGATTTGGATGGCATTCAAGACACTTAGTGTCAAATGGCTGTGACACATTTGAGCAAAGCCTGACATGATCACCAATCCAGCAGAAACTTGAGGACTGGAGAACGTGATCCCGGAGGAACTTCTAGCTAACTAGTGCTCAATGTCTTATGACAACTGGTTCCCGCTTATTCCATAATTTGGTCAGATGTTTGAGAAGACGACCTTACCGAAGCCACATAGCCACGGTCCACACTCGCAATGATGACTGGTGAATCACCTCGCACCGTGAAGCCAAATCCCTCTGCTCCCCGCTGGATGTCCACCATGCGTGGTGCCGACCAGTTGTTCCCGGCATTAAAGATAGCGAGCGGACCCTATGGAGAAAAGAACAGAAAGTTCGAACACTAAAAGTTGTCCTTTACTCTTTTGATGGGATAAGATGTGGACAGAAGCATGTGACAGGCATGAGACATACGGATGAATCTCCAGTAGATTTTAAGGAGGATGATATTCTTAGATGGACCAAAACTTACGAGTTTATGGAAGATATCATTGACTTTTACTCTTGTGAAGTCGATTGCAGTTGGCTCCAGAACCAGCTCAGTTTCACCTGTTGCAGTAGGTGGAACACAGAGAATGGTCAACTAAATTTGGCGAAAGGGTGTACTGTGTTCAGAGATTTTATGGAATGAAACAATTCAAAAAGGATGAACACTAAAAGGAAGAACTGCACTGATCCATGCTTGACAACACCCAAGCTTCTATTAAAAAACAACAGTAACTTTAGGATGTGAGTGGTGACCCCAAATGAGTCAAGAGACCCAACAGTTAATGAGCATGCTGACACGTTACATCAATTAATTTGGAATTTGGGGAAACAACACTTTTTTGTGATTAATTAAATAAATCCTAGCACAGGGAAGCACTACAATAGCAAGCTGTTTTAATAGTTTCATCTTTGTTTTCGTTTTCAACTGTTTCACTACTTGTATTATTTTCTGTCAAATGCGCATTTTGGGGTCTTCCACCCGTGCTCATTTCTGCCTTTTTTTATTTGTCTGAAAAATGTTACACTGAAATTACATACATTAATGTCTCCTAGCGCAGCACTGAACTGCATACTGGATTTATTTGACAAATGGGAAAACACCGAATAGAACAGACGGATTTGAGGAGCTGACCTTTGATGTCAGGGACGTCCATCATCTCAAAGAAGTCGTCCTCCTCATCCAGCTCCGTGTAGCAGCTCATGGAGCGGTCGTGCGACTGCCTAAGCACCTCCTGCAGTGTGTCAATCTTCCGCAGCATCTTGGAGAGGTTGTGCACCCGCAGTGCCTCCTCGTGCAGCATCAGAGCCTGCCGGATGTGGGCCTTGCTCAGCCGCTTCCGCTCCTGCTGTGAGCGTGGCACCTGCAGGCTCCGGTGTTCGTCGTAGACGGTGGGGAAGACTTGCTCCAGCATGGCCTGGTCGTAGGTGGATTCTGTTTTGGCCAGAATTTGACATTCGATTTTTACTGTGAATCTCAGTCACATTAACCACACAATACCTTAACCAGTGGATCACAACTTATTTACCCTGACCATCCAAAGTAATTCAAAATGCATCACGATGACTTAGAAGTTGCTGGATCTTATGCAAGTGCAGCCAAGTACTGCTTTCCATGAAGCTTCATGTACGTTGAAACTTTGAGAACACAAATTGAGCCATTGGTTTCCTGCACGCCTGTTGATTTCGAGGCTCCGGCAATGTTCAACGTAAAAGGCCCTTGAGAGTTAGAGTCAAGAGACATCCTCCCCACCATCCTGACCACTCCCCCTCTCCCCCATGATGAATCTCCAAATCTTACCTTTATCTGTGTAGCCCATAGCTGCATAGTAGTGTGAAGACGCCTTGAAGTGTTGCGATTTGACCAGCACCATGGAGATCCAGGAATAGGGGATGTAATCCTTCACCTTAGGATGCATCATGAGCTGATGCACCTTTGAGTAAGCCTCTGAAACCTGGTATGTGCCAAAGTCAGAGAAAGAACGTTCTCACTCCTTGAATCTTTTCAATTGGTAAATGACATGTATTTCGAACTGCCACAATCAAAATCAGACATCGGCGTCTTTTAAAGACAAATCATGCTCAAATTTATCTGCATCTATACATTTTAAAGACTTTTTGCTTATCATCACAATAAAACAAAAGTAAAACTCTACATGGCTCACCACATGGGGGGAAAATGCACTTTTTTAGCACAAATTCTGAACTGTAAATTCTTCAGCCCTTTTCTACCAACAGCGTTTCTGTTTGGTTATCTACAACTCCTCAATAAGGAAAATGCTGTCGTTTGGGCTTGTGAGTGAACAACTTTACATGACTCTGGAAACATTTTGAAAGAATGCAATGCCACGGGCAAGCAACAGCAGAATCTGCGTTGGAGACCGCAGCTACAGCAGTAAGTGAAACAGAGGTGGCAGCAAGTCATTTTTTGCAAGTCCAAGTCAAGTCAAAAGTCATTATGTGCAAGTTCAAGTCAAGTCACAAGTCATTAGGTCCAGTGACAAGTCAAGTCACAAGTCATTTGGTCACAGGGCAAGTCAATGCACAAGTCATTTGGTCTAAACACAAGTCAAGTCACAGGTCCTTTGGTCACAGGGCAAGTCAAGTCACAAGTTATTTGGTCTAAACACAAGTCAAGTCACAAGTCTCTTTGTCCAAGTACAAGTTGCACATTATTTTGTCCAGCCGTAATCAGCAAAAAGAACCAGGCGTCAACTTATGAAGTTACGACTTATAAAAATATATGCGGCGGGTCAAGTAGCGTCTAACGTGGGTTGGTAACAAGTCATTTTTTGCAAGTCCAAGTCAAGTCACAAGTCAAAGCTGGTATTTACAAGTCACGTCACAAGTCACAAAAATAGAGACTCGAGTCCAAGTCACATGACCCGAGTCAGCAGCTCTGAAGTGAAATCAGCAGCAGGCCAGCAAACAGAACAGCAGCAACAGCAAAACACGTCAACAGCAACAGCACACAAAGCACAGGCCACAGCTGTGAAAGCTTTGACAAAAGAGGGTGACTGTCAGCTCAAAGATGACAGTCATTGAGGAAACAACCCACTGTAGGTCACACACATAGATAAACCAACACTGGACTTACAACAGCAGCCTCCTGTGCTACTTCAAAACTTGTCTGGACATTTTCAGCCACACCTCCAAGAACCCTCCTCTCAAAGATGCACTCCTGAACTTGGCCCTGTCGGAAGGATGCAAACGGAGAGCATTCAACAGAGTGCAGGGAAACCCATCATTTTACTTTCCCAATAACTGTACTGGGTGAGAGCAGCTGAACTGTCAGGGATTCCGGTCTAGTCTTATAAACTTCACGAGAACCTTTAAACTTAAAAAATTTCAAACCACCATGGGGCATGTGACAATAGTCAGCATTACTGACACATATCCTTCATGTCAGTAAGTATGGAATTCTTCCCAGATCATTATTTCTCATGTCATTGTTTAAGTTTCTAACTTTCAATCAATCTCTCCTTGATAAAATGGGTACTTTGACCAATCAATAATGGTGTGGCTTCTTGTTTCAAGGTTCAAAGCTTCAGGCATGTTATATTTGTGGACATGTACATACCAACACACGACTTGCCCCTTTGAACATTACAGAGATACCTCTACTCTTTGACACAATATAAATTCTTGTTGGGCAGGTCCTAGTTCAGTCATACCAGTCAGGTTCTTTTCCTGAGCCTGAAAATAAGGCTGTAGAAACCTAAATATACTTGGTTATGGCCTGAAAATTGCCCGACATCTTACATAAAAATGCCTCAAATCGGGTTTTTGCTGCAAAAAACTGGCATTCTTCCTAGCTGCATCAAGACTTTAAATGAAAGCTTGACTAATAGCAAATACCCCTGGGACATTTAAGGAAAAAAAGGACTGAGCATAATTCAGGGTGAAGAGGCCAATTTCTCAGAGCTTAACGTTCTAAAAGTTAGAATTCGCTTAAAAAAAAACAGGCTACCAGCCAAAGTGTAATACAATTTGTACTACTTATATGACTTGTTCTCTGCTATTCTTTGCTTAGCATTCAAATCTGGCTGGCAATATTTCCGACTAAGCGGCTCCAACAAAATTGGGCCCAAGCCACTGCACAGAGTGACGGGCGACACCGCCACACCACCGTACCATCATAAGTGCGTCCAGCATCAGCAGCACCGGCTTGCTCATGTCCATGCTGGGGGCGTGGCTGAAGTTGGCGGCCAGGTAGCGGAACCCGCCAGCGGCCAGCTGCAAGTTGGTAATGGCCTCCTGGATCCCCTCGGGTGTGCTGCGGTCCTGCCGGGCACCAATCTGGGTGTAGAGGGAGCAGATGTTGAAGAGGACGCTGCCCTTCTCGAAGGCGATGGACCTCTGGACTGAGGGAATGCCGGTCAAGGCATCATACCTAGATGAGATTGGAGAGCGGAAAAGAAATCACATTTGGGGACTTTCACTTTTCCGAACAGAATAGCTCTTAAATTACATTTTTGCTGTTGTTCATAACCAGGTTTAAACAAACTGGATTTACATCTCTACCCCCCAGCTTCAGGTCACTGCCTTCCTGCATTCCCAGTAGCTCCTATGTTTCACCCATGGTCACCAGGACCCCACCCCCCCACAGTTGAATCCTCTTCATACCTCACAGCTTTAAGATCTTCTACGAGTAATTCCTGAAATTAAGGGTCCATTTCTTTCGTGTCCCTGTCACATCTGACATATGATTTTGTAAGTTCAGAACTTATTTTCTAATTTCCAAGAGTGATGAATCAATGCAAATGACCTGCCAAACAAATAGTAATAGTTTGAAATCAATTCTGGTGATATTTCCATGTCATTTTTTAAAATGGATTCTGGTGATATTTCCATGTCAAATAACAAAGATCAGATGTAACGGGGACACCAAAATGTCCCACTTTTGGACCCCTCCTTTCTCGAATTACCCCTATGCACTGAACAATCTGTCTTTTACGTGTGACAACCTAAGAAATGAAGTAAATAGAAATGAAAAGGAGGCACTTGGCACAAAGTTTGGGGGACGTATTTCTTTTTAGACATTTTTCTCCGCCTCACCATGTCAGGTATATGCTGGTGTGCCTGTCTGGCGGGAAGAACCTGTTTTCTACAAAGTAAAGCTGGTTGTAGTATTCAAACAATAAATCCACCCCTTCACTGGTCCTCTTGGGAGTTCGCATGGCCTGAAGGTAAGTGGAAAGCAAAAAGAGAGAGAAAGAGAAAAGAAGAAGAAAAATTTCAGAATATTTACATCAGTGTACAGTGTGTGCATTTCCTGACCTATCTGAACCTTTCAACTCAGCGCCCATAAATTGCTCAGTACTTTGCCATTGCAGAAAGTCAACACTTGCATAAAAGGAATCATCCAAGTGTGATATTTCCTCCCAGAACTGCTGAGTAGTTTACCCTTTTAGCATTTAACGTTTTCCAGCACAAAAGGGCGATTGCACTCCACCAACGATATTTACAGGATCGCTGATCGCTAGGTACCAGTAGGTTCATGGTCTGCGAGCACTGCATGGAACCAAATCCCCCCTTTTAATCCTCCCCAGGTTTCGGCGCAAACAAGAGACCACAGGAAGAGGAGGTTCAAAACCCTATCCCCCGCTAAATGCAGGAAATGCCATCAACTAGAAGAACGGTCAAAGGCTGTTGCATATATGTACAATGTCAACATATCTGCAGTCAACACCACTGTCATACATGTACATGTAGGTTGCGATGTGTAACTGCACAGTGGCTCGTGTGTATTCAGCGCACGACACTAAATTACACCGTGTTGCATCTTGTTGCATCCCGTTACAATCAACAAGGTTCTCATTTACTCAGCTGTATTTGGTTGCATTCAGCAGGGTGTCCACAGACAACCCGATGCGAGTTCGGGTCCCTGATTTAAGATCACAAACTTTATTCATCACTTCCGTGTCGCAAGACAAAACAGAATTTACGGGGACTGAAGATACCTTTTCACATTTCGCTTAAATTGTGAAAGACAATTAGTGGAAGAGAAACAGGTGGATATGAGAAGGGATTCCAAAGAGACGCAATATACGAGGGGGAAACAACTGACAATAAAGGTAAGACAGCAGCAGTACGACTCAAATGAAAAAAAAAAAAAAATTGCTAACATGAGCTCTTCAAAGCCATTGCTCAAACATATATATCAACTTTTCAGTTGAATGGCCAAGAAAAGGCACAGAGGCTGATAAAATGTGTGCGTGTGTGTGCACAGGCAGCGAAGGGAATTCATTCAGCGCATAACAATAAGCTGTATTGTGCTCTCTGAATTCCTTGCCAGCGGCGCGTACATATGATTATGCATCAATGTCTAGTCTCGGGCAGTCAGTAAGACTTGCCACACAGCAGTACCTGTCTCAGCTCCATAAATTCTTGAATTTCCTGTTCGTAGTCGGCACCGTCTTCGCTGTAATGCTCCAGAATGTAATCCTGTGTAAACAGTGTAAAAAACAGGACGGGCCAATGCAGATCAGTATCACACAGTACCTTATAAATACAAATGAACACAAATATCTCGCTCTTGATTACGTTTAAACAAGCACAGCAAATTTCTTGGTCTTTCTCAAACAAGTAAAGGTCTTGCACTACTTCAGCGTTGAAAGATCAAAAAGAAAAATCACAGGAAGCAAAAATTCTGAGGAAGCTAAGTGTACTTGTACTCAGATTTTTTATACAAGATTTCGGAACACCTGTCCCTGAAAAATTACAAAAAAAAAACCTTGTGACACTATGAAACACATCCAAATTTCACCACACCCGACTGAATCTATAAATCAATGAGGATGCTTTTAGATTTTATGCACAGTCCGACAGGGCATAATTTCAGCTATAAATAAACAGCCATGGGCCAGAGCTCTGCCCACCTGGTGCTATTTTTAAAAGTCAAGCCCTCTTGAGATTATTGGAGTTGGAAGATGAACATTTACCAAGCTGTGCCTGCACATGAAAACTGTGGCAGACTCAATAATAAATGGGGTCATCTTGAACAGGAAAGACTGCGGATGGCTTTTCAAGGGTTTTTGTTTTGGACATTTTGACATTTGAGTGTGCTTGACTTTTTCGATTCAGATGGCAATCCACTCAAAGTTCTCGTATATGACGTCATACACATGGCCTATTACCGGTGTGTGTTTCTGTACTGTTCTCACAATGCTATTGTTAAATTCTGTTGGGGGGAAATTACACACTTCCAGAGTCTTTTTAAACCTTTGCAATGATTGATGTCTACTTTTCTTGCATTACTTTAACAGCTTTACATGTACAGTGTATATAAATTTCACAATGACATGAAAATATTGTTCCTATCATCACAACTATTAACACCATGCTAAACAGACAAAATTTCTGCCGGGTAGGTTAACCCTAACCAAGCAAAACCCAAGGATATCCAACAGAGGTCACTTTCTGTCCAGTTTTGTGAATGTAAGCAGTGAACAAAAGGTCTTTTGCTCTAGCTACAGGATTCTGTAGGATTCAGCAGGCTTCACACTTTTTCTGTTGTTGGATTCTATCTGGTTCAGCACAGTGCCAAGAAAAACTCTGAAAGGTGTTACGGTTACCGGTAGGGTTAGGGTTGAATTAGATAGGACTGTTTCCGAGGAGAAAATACACACAAAGCACACAAGATAACAAACTTCTTTTGCTTAAAAACATGGCATTATTTGAGTCTTGGACGTTTTGAAAACAACCACTGTTTGGAATTACTGAGATTAGCTGGATTCTAACCACATATTTCTTCCATCCAAGTATCCCCTGGGACTCCGAGTAACAAGTTCTGAATCTACAGGACATTATCACAAGATTTTAAACATTACGATAAAGATCTTGATTTTTGTAACAACCAACCCTTAAAACTGATACTAACACTTACTGTTAAATACACCTGTACACGTACTGTATATATTGTCCTTTACAGAATCTAACAAGATACTCCCATATATTGGCACACCTACATTGACTGTAATGCTTACGTGTATGTTTACAGTAAAGACCAGTTGACAGAATAGAGGACACAACAAACAAATGAGATTCCATTATAAATTATTGATAAATTATGTTTGTAAAAAAGAGGTCAGCTTACGTGAACAGTATTGGTTACATGTATGCATCAATTTGAAACAAATCAAAAGTTGGCAATAAGAAGGCTCCGTAGAAATCACCAACCAGGTTGTGAAATGAAAAAAACTTCCTGTAAAACATACTACCGGGTATGTTATTTTGATTTACAATTGCCTCACACTTTTTATGTACAGTATTTGTTACATGAATGTGCACATGTACCTTTTCAAATGCACTGGTTCCAAGGACGGACACACACATAACTTCAGTTTGCAATTTTCCATCACTATGCATGTTTACCATTTCTGAAACTTGAGTTATGCTCTGAGGTTAACCAAAGATTGAAAACTTAAAGTCCCTGAGAGGTCCAACAATTCCAAATCAAGTCTTATGTCATGCACACTTTAACAAAATAATCAGCCTATGACTGAAGTGACTCCAGAGAACATGACATGTACTCGTACATGTACATGGTGCAATCTCATGAGGAAAACACACGAATCCATTTAGGAACATGTCTAGCCAAAACATGTATATCATGTATCAGGCTTGACGTACACAGAAAGTTAATAATAGCCTCACCTTTCTAACACGCATGGAAAAAAAAAAAATTGAGCCCACCACAAATTAACTGAAAATCAATACCTCGCTAGCGAGCGAACAAGTGTAAGCAGCTGGAAAATCATTAACTTGTAAAATACAGTGCAGTCACCTAGCCATCATGCTTCTGTTGTGTTGTTAAATCGTTTGGAATGTCAAAACGATATGCACTGATAAAAAGACACAATATTTCTCAATGTACATGTACATATTGAATGGTGTAATATTGTTTATCATTTGGCAGGCACACACAAGGCACAGCGCAAGTCGTCGTGTGCCCGGAAGAAGGCTGTAAGCACTTATGACCTTTTGCTGGGATGCATAATCGCCACCAAAAAAAAAATTTTTTTCCGGCAAAAGGATGTATTTATGCAACTGTTTCATTTTAATGAAATATAAAGATTTCTTTGCACATACATGTAGTTCCAAAACAATTTCCCAAGTCGTTTGATAAGTTGTTCAAAGGTGCCTTTTTGCACAGCCTTTGTTGATTTTGTAGTAAATTTTATCCGTTTTTACTAAATAAAGAGAGTATGTTTCTTACGCCCTTTTACTGGGGACATTTTTTCTACTGTGATCATGCTTCCACGCACGCGCTTACGACCTTTCGCTGGGCACACGATGAAGTATGCCAATGATCAGGTGGTTTAGGCCCCCCCAAAAAGTCTCCGGTTTCTGGTCACCGCGTGCGTCACTGTAGACCAGCGCGTTGGCAAAATAAAGAATGTTTTTAATGGGTGAGGTTGAGTAATATGTACGGTGAAGGAATCCCCCTAGGCCTCCATACATTTCAGTCGGGCACTCTTAACAGATGACATCATTCGTGTATCTTTACACGAAGGCCGTGTCCGAATCAGTTGGCTGCGGCTTGATATTATGCATGATTAATGGGAACTGGTTGCGGATGCTGCCAAATACTCGGTAGAATTCTGGCCATAGCCAATTGATTCGGACCTGGGCCCACGTCTGTGAACCAGAAAAACGAAACAGTCTTACGTCCTGCTTACATATACTAATTGAAAACGCTCGTTAAGCAACAAACCATAAGGAGCCAGTCTATTTCAGTGTCAGTGAGGCAGTGGCGGTACATCGCATGCAGTGGCAATGGACATCGCATTATGACAACACATGTAACAACTCATGCATCATCACTTGCAAAGAACAAAGGTAGATTAGAGTGAGAGGAGATTTTATTTTCTGAGCTGAATTTTTTCCCAAATATTTTACATGCAACTTGTTTCGAATAAGCTGAAACAGAAAACAATGAGCACAGAACATCATTTCCCTCATGAGAATTTTATTTTCATTTGGACTCTGGAGCTGAAGTGTTTTGATTTATTTTTTTCATAGGCTATTTGACGTGCAACTTGTTTCCTCTAAGCTAAAGCAGAAAACTATGTACAAAGAATGTCACCTCATGAGAGTTTCATTTAAAACCAGAAACTGGAGCTGAACATTTATTTTTCACATTTAATATTTCCATGGTTGTGCTACTGTATTTTAACAAGCTCAATCTTGCTAAGAATAGAAGCCTCTTATTTGAGTGAGATGACTGAAACCATTGCCTCTTCCTTGTCATATTTTATGGTCTTTTTTATTAATTCAAAGCTGCTAATTCACTCTTCTCCAAGTTACAAGGCCATGAGCTCTAAAGTATATTTGCAAGTACGTCACTTCTAAGGAAAAAAAAAAAAAGAAGCTGCGTCACTGCACCACT
Organism: Acanthaster planci; assembly: GCF_054643075.1. Lineage (NCBI taxonomy): Eukaryota > Metazoa > Echinodermata > Asteroidea > Valvatida > Acanthasteridae > Acanthaster > Acanthaster planci. The sequence goes on from NC_141782.1 coordinate 16,912,110, forward strand.
TTTGGACCAAGCCCGTGACCAGAAACCGAAGTGGGTTTTTGGGGGGCCTTAGAGTCAAACCAATGTTCTTCTGAGCAACAACTGTCCATGAATAGAAGGCCTGGCCTCTGAATGCACATGTACATGTACAAGCCTCTCCAACCACATACATACATGTACATGCACATCTTCACTACAGTATTGTGCACATTCTGTTGAAAAACAGTCCCACCACTGCCCACAATTAGCATGCTGCTTGCTTGGCATAGGGTAAGTGAATATGTAGGGTATGTGAACATCCATACAGAAATTCTGGTCAGAAACAAATCAACAATTTGAACTCAGGGACATAAGGATCAATAAGCCTTTTGCGAGTTAAATTTGAATAAAATCTGGTACACTGAGTTCTTTAAGTTCACATAAACATGACAATTGGAATTCTCCAGACTATTCTTGAATGACAATGAGGCGCATGGCAGGTGCATCCTTTGCTTTGAGTATCTGTATAAGCCATTCTAACATTTTACTATGCGTATTTTTACACATACCTGAAACACCAACTTGACATCAATCTCTTTGGTCTCCTTCAGGCCCAGTGGGATGAGGGGCACACTCCGCAGCAGCGTGTCATTCTGGTAGGCCTCTACCTCGCTGTTGATCTCCGCCAACTCCTCTTTGAGCAGCTGCAGGTTGGAGTTGACAAAGCTCAGCTCCATGGCCACCTGCTCCTTGATCTTTCGATTGCTGGCCGCCCTGCAAAGGTGGAGAAAAGGAGGGAGGAGAAAATGCTTCGTGTAATTTGAATCTTTGCTTGGGTGCACTTGACTGTAAGTCTGCTATCAGGCCCACAAAGACTTGTCTCTGTTTGCACATGTATATGTTCATAGCCAAGCTAGAGTTTCAGCTCGTTAGACTCTGTGTTACTATTTAAAACCTAGCACAGACAGTATACATGTACGGTATGTTGGATGTGAATAATTTTGATGCCAAAGCAAAACTGGGGGAAATGGGAGGGGGAGATGGTATCGCCAAAATTTTTGCCCTGAAAGAGAGCTGGGAGGGGAGGGGGGAATTAAGAACACACAGCTATCCCTCCCCCCTCCCTGGTGTTTTCATTGAACTAAAAACTAACAGCACATGTAATGATAATTTTGATAAAAATAACAATTACCAAACACTCAGGATAAGGGTGCACAGTGAGACCACCAGGAAATAACACCAAGCTTTGCTTTTCAATGAGCCTGGGTACAGGTTTGGTAACCTTGTCGTCTCTGCTTGGCTTTGACATGAGAACAAAACCAGCCCACACAATCATGACAATGCGGGTTGTGTGAACCTTACTGGTACGGGACTAAGCAAGGTCCACTTATGTAAGTAAGAGGCATTTTGAGGTCGGCGGGGTTACTCAAAAAAAGGAAAAGAGAAACAGTTCTGGAAACCAGCATCAAAAATCCAGCTTAAAAAGATCTGAGAAAAATTATTAATTTCACTGAGTTCTCTTAACGACACAAGAGGAAAGGACCATCCACATTAGGTATGTAACGTAAACACACATATGGTACATGTACATGTACGTGTATAGGCCCTATGCCTGTATGAGCACTTAGCATGAAGACAGTGTCACACATTACATGGATGTTTCTTACTGCTCACGTACATTGTAATACAGCGTCACACGTGTACTGTGAGGCAAAAGAACATTCAGGACAGTTTCCATAGAGGATTACGTTCACAAAACAAATCACTGACATTTAGATGACGGTTTTTACTTCTTATATTCATCTAGTCAAACAAAATCCAGTCACAAAGAAAATCGGCAAAGTAAGATGCTGCTTTCATGTATACGTGAATAAACCTCAAAGTGCTGGATAAATGGCTCCATCATTTATTCCCAATCCCCCAGGACTGGGACTTACGAGGAGGGATAGCTGAAGCTTTCCACTGAATAAAACATGCGGTTTTGACACAGCGTTAATCCACCCGAGTGTCACTTAGAGCTGACATCCCCTGCTATCCAGTCCCACGCTAACATGAATTTTTGAAAAAGGAAGATGCAGGCAAATGTCCAAATCATCCTAGCGAGTATGGTGTACCCATCCTGCCCACGGGCCCAACACTGACAAAATAACATTACACACGGACTTCTTCAGAATATGCCTACATCAAATGTCAAACCTATTGGTACATGAACAATGCACAAGGGACACTGAAGTGCTGTTGATGGTTAGAAATCGAATACAATATGCCACACGGGAACAACATTTGCTCACAAGATTAAACTTGAGACCAGCCACAATGCAGCTTAGGAAACACTGCCCTTTAGAAAAAGCCAATATGTACTTCATGTGAAGTGTACACCCACGTACATGCGCATGAATGCAATCAAATGTGTTTAATGTTTTCTTAAGTTTACTGCAATCAATTTGGATAGATGTGAATTTTTTAACTTTTGAGCAACGCACCCATACCTGTATACAACTGCTAACTGATTATTATAAGAAAGGAACAAGATTTGGGAGACACCAGTGCACTGTTCATAGGCAAATACATGAGTAGATTAAAAATGTACTGTTCCCATTTTGGCACAACACACATGCAAGTTTGGCCTACAAAGGCTTGATGTCCAATGCACAGCTTGCTCGTGACTTTGTTCATTTTGGAATGTCAATTTCTTGACACATCCAGTAACATGTACTTTTCTGCACACTGCTTTTCACTTTCCCAAACGTAACAGTTCACATACTGGAACAAGCACATGTACGTGAGACATATACCGGTACATGTATGTGTACATGCAATCACTGGTGCTTGACACTGTATACAGCAATCTAAAGCAAAGGTACCAGACAGAAAAATGACAAAAGAAATGCTCAATCAATCCAAACATCAAGGAAAACAGCACTGACAAGTACTTTTGGATTGTACAGCGTACACTGTACATGTATGTGAACACAACGCAACTACAGTATGGCAGGTTTATATAATATGCCCTCGAAATTCATGTCCTACATGTACATGTCCATGATGGGTGAAGTCTTCTGAACAATTATATCTTTAATAAATGGTCTTTCAGCTGAATTTTTCTTGGGAACATATTTTGTGCAACTTTTAACTCCTCTTAAATGTAAGAGAACTGACATTTCGTTTTTGGTTTCTCTCAATGAAAAGATCACTTTTAAAAAATTAAAACAATTCCACGGATGCTTTTCATGGCAATTATTAGGGTGCTGTTGCTGCATTGTCATTAAGGGAAGACACAGCATCTCCTGTTTTCTGTTTAAATTGTGAACACAACATTTGCTCACTGAAAAAATTTGGAGAGTAAATCTTGCCCTCCCCTCGGCTCAACAACACGTCATCAAAGAAAACAAAATTTAGGAAAGCAACATATCCTAAATCTGGCCAAATTTTACAACAGAAACAAATGTCACAGTGAGGTTTCTGCCTTGAATGACATCACTAGCTCATAAAATATGCAAATTTGTATTAATTACCATTAAAATCAGGATACCTACTGGTAAGTGCTGTTAATGGCATGACAAAAGTGAAAATTTGGTTAAATGAGACAAACAGGAATATGTACCCGTATCAGCAAGAACTAAATCAAAATTATACTGTCTGGGCTCTTTCCATTCATCCTGATGACCCTGAATTAACAAGGGGCCATAGCAAGGAGTCAAAAGTAATGATAGGTTCAACAATGACGTATTTTAACTTTTTTGAACCTTTATATTCAAACCTATATTTTTCGAGAGGCATTTGCAACAGCAACATTGCCCGAAAAACTGCTTTTTTTCACTGCGGTGCTAGTAAGACCGTCAAAGTCAAAAACTGTAAAAACGGCATAACATCCCAGTTACAGGATCTAGTTTGATACCGGTCCACATAGGCCTACATGTACATGTAGATGCAGATGCAGGTGCAGTACCAGTACATTGTACATGTACATACCTAGCTCCATGTTCTCATGAGGGAAACAATAAATCTTTTTACTTTTAGATCAACACACACACATGTAAATGTACATGCACAATAAGCATTGCTTATAAAGATCATCTCACTCCAAATTTATAAATAGGATTACGCTCCACCTCACACAGACTTGTTCTGTACATGTGAGCCCATATACATGTACATGTACGTACCCCAGTGGGTGGCTATGCATCATATAATGCAGTATACAAAGCCCACATATGGGCCTGATATCACTACACACATAAACTTTGAATTTCTGGGTCGGCTTTCAACAGCTTCAGGGACTGTTTCTTTGGTAAGGCAAATTAGGCAAGTTGTGGGGACATTTCTCTGTCCTCACAACATTGTGCGGTCCCCACAAAATAGGTGAAACATTGCGTGTTTGTCCCCACAATTCCGGAGCAAGTTTGCATGATCTGCATTACATAAGCAGCACTATGATACAAATATAGGACCCACATGCACACTTGAGACTCAAAATTGAGGTCAACTCAACGGGAGCAATTACACTGTCTGTGCTGCTCCTTTTTGTCTGCAGAAGTAATTTCCATACAAGTTCAGAGCCCCAAAACTCAATGACCAAGTACTGAACTACCGTAAACTTCAGGGAGAAACCCTTTTTTACCCTGTCTTCATTTCAGAATCAATAGCGTAATCTGCGTTTTCTCTTGCCATCTGAGCAAACAGGAACATTTTGGAAATTCACAAGCATGGCTAGTAACTTCTGCCCCCAACAATACAGCAAACAACACATTCAAGGCCTAGTACATGTACATGTATGTATACACAAACTGTGTACATTGTACTAATTTATGCTCTAAATAGGCCCGCCCTGTGTGGTGATTTCTATTGTTAGGAAAATCTGGACTGAGCTGTGATACACGTAGCTTTCAAATAATCCCACTACATTTCTTTTTCCCACAATAACTGCTGTACAAAACACATGGTGGTCCAACACCTGTACATACATGTACCGGTACCATGCTGTCCGGTTTGTACCCAATGACACACACTCACATTCTAATCATATTGAAACTGTTAACTGGAACTTAACAAATTTTTAAGAACTAAATCAAGAACCTAAGCCTTATAGTATACATGTATAAACATGGATGTGCAGTATTTACCAAATCAAATTTGAGAAAGTTAGCACTATACACATCCTTTGAAACATGGGTGATGATTGTAACATACCAAATGTGCACAATACACATGTAGGTACACTGTATGTGAACAGGTTGTGTAATGTACATGTTCAGGCATACATGTACAGGCATACATGTTCAGGCACACATGTTCAGGCATACATGTTCAGGCATACATGTTCAGGCATACATGTTCAGGCATACATGTTCAGGCATACATGTTCAGGCATACATGTACACTACACTGAAAGTTTGCCTGGGAAAGTGAAATGCTTCAACTCTTTATCTCTTCTCAGGGAATTCATTTTCAAGAAATGTGAAAACTATTTCCCACAGCGGGAAACATTTCCATACCTTTTTCACACCAGTGGGAAAAGATTTTAATGCCTTGCAAAATGCGAACGTGAACGCTAATTGTTTTCACAAAAGTGTTAACTTGAGTTAACTTTCCCATGTAGTGTTAACTTTCCAAATTTGCAATGTAGTGTAAGCACCTTAGACATGCGCAGTACCACAAGCTTCAAATTAAAACAAATCATCCAAAGAAGGTAACTGTAGGCATTTGGGGAAGTCAACAATGAATCCCAGAGGAGAGCTTCTGACTGATGGGGCCTGGTACAGGAAACAACACCTGCATGTAGCTTGGTTCATAAAATTTATAACTTGACCCTTGGCTTCTGGGGGTTCACGTACATGTACTGCATCGGAAAGTTGTTCTCTATTCACAAGAATACAAGGTCACAAAGGCCTAAAGGTCACACAGGGAGGGTGTCTGTAAGCGCCTAGTTTTCACCAAGGACCATTTACTCACAAGACCTTCTCAACTTGGCAATCCAAACAAATGTGCACTTCTCACATTCCTGTCTGGCCACAAGGTTCAAGTGTAAAATCTACATGTACATTGGGCCCAGCAGAAAATAACCCTAGAGGCAGATCCGAGATTTTCAGAAGGCAGAAGCATGTGTGCAAATCAGACAAATGCAAGGAAGCAGTGCGAAATACATTTGAAGCTCTAAATGTATGTATTGGAGTCAATTTAACATTTAATGTCGAACATGTACAAGCTGTTTTGAGGAACGCACTTTTAAGAAAACATTTTCTAAATTTAGTGTTTTAGTTGATCTACATGTGATAAATTAACATATTAATACAGGCCTAATTATTTGAGCTTCAGTCAAGGCTTTTAACTTCTGCATGCTATGAAGAAAGACTGAAAACAGGAGAATATAGACCCATATGGCAGAAAAAGCAAGACACTTAAAGAAAATTTAATTGGTTTTCATGATGAATTAAGATAGAAGCTGAACTGATTTAAATCAGGGAAGAATCACACTCTCTACCATCGAACCCAGTGCAGTCATGAGAACTTCCCTTGGGAACACACTTTTTGCAACCGTCTTTTTCTGATTACAATGTACGTACTGTACATTTACGCCAACAATCAGACCTTCCAGTTTAATCTTACTGGTTCTGGTTCATCATGGCTTCAACTTGAAAAAGGAGGGGGTGCAAGTTTTAATAACACCAAATAATTATTATTCTTTGATTCCCATGGAAATCAAATCAACAAAGAGCTATATGACATCACAAAAAGCTCTTGTTATCAGGTTGGCATTATCAAGGACATCCTTTCACACAGCCCTGGCCAAATGCATATGTCTATGGGCCAGAGACCTTGGCTGACATTGGGTGATTCTCAGTAATACTTGGAGCAATACTCAGAGCTATTGTGTGATTTCACGTCTGCCTTAGGCCCAACAATTGGGAGGGTCCATGATGACAATGAAAAATATGTGGCAGAAAATACCGTATACAAGGAGAACAACGGTTGCGGGGGGCTCAATAAATTCCAGGACAACTGAACAGATTTACTTGAGTGTAAAATGAGTTTTCATCCACAGGAGCCAGCCAAGTACCGGTACACACATAAATTTAGAAGTACGGTCAATTTTTTTTTAAGTCCAACATTTCCCATTTTAAACTCCCAAATACCGGTGCAAGTCCACTGTACATGTACATCAGGCTTTAGATAGTCTTATTAGATTATCCTTAATTTTTCTGTGGAAAGTCAGGGCACTGTTCCTCCCCACACCTTCCAGAAATGGGAAAATCAACCGGGTAACTTTACATTTACCAACCACGATTTTTATGGTGGTGGTAACACATGTACAGGTATGTCCAACCATTGTAGCTCTATGGTCCAACCATAACCATCCCACACAAAAGCACCATGCTGCTTGATATGTACATGTACATGTACCAATCATTAAGTGCCCGTACCGGTACATGTATACAGGCCTACAATACATGTATATGAACAACAAAAATTCATTTTTTTTTCAACCACGCAGGCATGCCCTGTAATTCATGTATGTACATGTATGTATGCAGTACAGCAACAAATTTATGTACATCCACTGTGCAGAGACATACATGTACAAGTGTACTAAATTCACCAAAGAACATGTCTGTTCTAGTACCTTGCACTTGTGACATGTACAGTACATGTACATGTGTACCAATACATGTACATGTACTGTACTTTTACATGTGCATGGTCTCTTATATTTCTTGTCATAAAATCTGTGAGGACAGGTTCCTTCCGCTCAGATTCCACGAAAATAAAATTCCTTTGTGAATGACTAATGTCTCACCACAAACCGTAAATGAATAGGCCCTAAGCAGTGTATAATGCCCCTCAGTCATGTTGGGCATGTAGGCATTCCTCCTGTGTTTGTCTTCATGTATGGCACTACCACCTAATGTTTATTGACCCACAAACCACTGGCTCTGTGATGAAACACAGGAAGCATTGATAAATGCAAGTGCCCTCAATCCCTGACAGGAATGTGAGTAAAACTGAAACGTCAACGAAAAAAGGAAAACTTCCCAGTAACTCAGACCCATAAAGCTGACTTATAAGTTATATGAAATGCCAAATACGTATGGTATGGTACTATTTTTTTCACTTTTGGTCCGGCGCACAATGGAAACCTGAAAACGCTACATTAATTATCAGGTTGAGTCTCTTCCATTAACTGTTACTGCATGCGTCACCAACTTGCAACAACCATTTTAGCCTATTTCTTAGGTGAAGAAAACATAAAATCATAATTTACAGTCCAAAGGTGTTTTCAGAACCAAGTAGTAAGTAGCCTTGGTTGCCATGGAGGTGGGTCAACCAAAGGTAGCAGGTGTTTTCAGTGCAAGTGGGTTTTATCAATCTTTTCAAATGTACACTGTGGCTGTTTATGCCAGGCACTTTATCAAATATATCAGCACAAAAGCTTACAAATGTAATTTTGATACTATATATATTTTGTAATAATATTATTTTTGTCGGCCAGTGGAAAGTGTAATAAAATAAATAAACTGAAGAAATAAAAAGAACACATGTACCGTACCCATACACGTACAGTCCACACTGTTTACAAGCCAACAGGCTCAATCCATTTTTTACATATATGCTTATTTATATATGCTTATCAGGAGTCCCCAAATTTCACAAAGTGATTCATTCAAAGCAATTTTTTGTGCACTTGAAATATTTTGTTCTTGAAGGGCCAGGGCCAATTTTTTTATTTTTAATAAAAAAAAAGTACCCTGAAAGAGAGATTTCAAGGTCAACTCGAAGCCAAAAGCAGGGCTTTCCATACCTATTAGTACAAGTACATGCAGATTTGTATGTTTTGTTGAATTACAGATTTCACTTGTACATGAACATAGAGGTTTTCTATACTAGTATTAGTGAAAGTATTAGTTACATATGTACAAAATACACATGTAATACACTGTACGTAATGCTAGTAACCGGTAACTAGGCATGTTCTCAGAGAAAGCTTCAGTTGGGACATTTTCACATCCATTTCAAATAGCCATATCCTCATTTAGTTTGGTTTCGTTCATTTGTTCTATAGACCATTAGTAAAAACTGTGCAAACATCAATATCGAAAACAGCACTCGTGAAAATTAAAATGTACGGGAGCTGTATAACAGAATCTGAAGCGTCAAGGCTTTAGCACTGTCACCATGCATTTTGAGTCGAACCAATCAGTTAAAATCATGAAGGTAGGAAACACTTCACTCAGCACTGAGTAATCACACAGAGAACGTCCAACTACATTTTATAGCTCAAAATGAGAAAAATCGATACAAGCAATCTTGTGTGCATCACCTCTACTGAAGCACGCAGCTTCCACTGGGCATGCAAATACTGTACATGTTCATGTACATACATGTACGTGTATACACATGTAACCATTTGTTGTGAGTTATCTTGCAGTTTGATCTGCTCTGCAAGCTTCCATGGCATTCTATTCTTGATTATCAGATGCACCTCTGGATTTATTTCACCAGCTAGCTCAAAGGTCCTTAGATTAGAAAACAACAGATTGACTGACGTGTTCAAGTTGAGTACTACCGGTATACATGCACTGCCGGTGTAAATTTACCTCTTAATCAATCACATCTTTTAAAGTGGAACTATGGGTACAGGCAACGCTAGTATCGACTTACTGTACATACGTGTACCGGGTAGGGTAGGGTGAATTTCAGAATAGATTAACACTGTTTCCAATTTACCATCCATCCGTCCAGGCATGGGCTTCACAGTGACGCTAGAAATTTTCTTTCATTGCAAATCACATGTTTGATATTGTCAGGTAATTTAAGTGACACAATTTGGTTACAGTGAAACCGTACATGTACAAAAATTGTACATGCATCTCTGATAAAACTTTTTTACTGCACATCAGAAATCTCAGCACCTGCTCATCCACCAGCAATCTGCATGAAGCCAGGTTCATCATGCACACTGAGCAAAGCAAAACAGTAAATATAAGAAACATTCTCTGCTTTTAAATTCCCTTGAGGTACTGGACTGGGACATGATTTAACACCTTGAAACCAAACCTACCTGAAGAGGTTTTCAGCCCCAGCCCTCATCCGCATCTCCTTGTTGATCTGACCATTCAGCTTTTGCCTCCTGTTCTGCAGTTTGCCTCTGACAGTTTGTGCTAGAGGATCGCATCCCTAGCAGGGAAGATGAAAAATGAAAAGAAGTTTGCTAAGCACTCGTACATCTAGAGTACACGTTATACATACCGGTATAATGAGTGGAAAGATCCTGTGAACATTTCTAAGGCACTTCATCCTTCAGTGTCCTTATGACAACAGACCAAGTTATAGAAATACCTTTTGACATTCACAGCTTAAATGCACCAGGTACAGTACGGTACATCAAGCTGATGACATATAAGGGCATATGACCCAGTGATTACAGTTTTTGACTGATGGTTAGAGGCAGCAGTGGCATAAAGATTTTCAATGGGGGGGGAGGGGAGTTGTGAGACCATCATCAGGCATGAGGCATCAGCCATTAATACGTAGGTCGATCCATTAACCCAGCCCTATTATGGGACATGCCAAAAGTGGAGGCAGGACCACCTCTCAAAGTGGGATGGAAGGGGGACAGTGGCTTCTGCCACCAGTGGTTAAAGGGTCAGGGGTTTAAGTCCAGCTGCTGGGGTGTTATAGCCTTGGGCAAGACACTTCACCAAGCACAATGCTAGTACTTGCCTCTTTCCACCCATGAGTTGACAAGATACATACATGTATGTACCTGTACAGTACAAAGGCACTGGCATTAGCTGGGGAGTTGGCATCAAACTGTGGATTGGCATCCCATCCAGGAGAATAGAAATCTTCTCGGCCAAGGAAACTAGAGACAGACACTGGCTCAGGACAGACTGCTACTTTGCTTGTACATGTAGCTGATGTCATACACATTTGTGCATACTTGGTAATTTTTAAAGTCAGTCTCATGATGGAAGTTTTATTACTATTCATTCAACCCATATCTTTAGTTAAAGACTTTTCTACAATAAATTACATTTAATTTGCATCTTCAATACTTTATGCAGAAACACGGACATACTCAACTCTTCACGTTAAACAAAATGCCAAACCTACTGTACATGTAAGTACATGTACTTGTGCATATAATGTACATGTATGTACATGTACTTTAATCTACCGGTCAATACAAAAAAATAAAATTTAAATTCTGTATCTGTCGGAACTAGGAGAGTAATGACTCGAACAGTCCTTTCAAAGATCAGCAAAACTAATCTAAATTAAACATGACAGCGCCAAGGAGAACCGCCGGACACAACCTGACACAACGTGATAAAAATCAAACTTGTCTGTTAGTGGAATGAAAACTAACAAACCCCAGAAAGGTACCGGTACAGATCTGTACTTTAAAAAAGTCACTTTTCCCCAAGGCAGATAGTGAAACATGTCTAATATCAAAAATATTCAAGAAATTATAGAAACTGACCCAAACTGTCAATGCTATCACACATCTGGGCTATTTGCACAAGGTAAATGCACATGTATGCACTGCAAACTTTGTGTACAATGCACACACAAAGAAAGATCCGCTTCTGTTTCTAAGAGTTCCGCAAATTTACTCTCTTCTTGGGTACAACCAGCTTCACATGTAAAAGACCACAGGTACATGTACATGTGTGCAGCAAATGAAACCAGAAGCCTGTATTAATCAAAAATCAATGGCTTCCTTAATTGCTTGCTTGATTGATTGATCTCATAGCTACAATGTACCTGTACCATGAGTATGCGTCAATTTGGTTTCCTGCACACGGATACATGTGCCTGTGCATGTAGCAAATGCATTGTGTACATATCTTTGCCAGATGAAATGTACATTAGAATCAGAAAATGGCAACAAACTACAATAACATACCATGTAGATGCCCAATAAAAGAAATTAACACATGATTACTTCAAATATCAAGCCCCCTTTGGCCCTAACAGGTGATCAAGAACTGTTTTTTTTAACTGAACTGTTTGACTGACAATAAAACCGGATATGTTAACTTGTGGGAATAAAATAAATTTTAAAAAACCCATAATATTTGAATGAATTTTCTGAATAAATTTAGAATGTTTGTCATTTAAACATATCAGTAATTGTTCACACTTATTCAGTAGGGACCGGCATGACCGGAGACGGCAGGTTCCTGTTCATACCATGTGCATAACTCTCATTGGACTGCAACAAGTCAAACAACCGGACCCTTGAAATCTGCAAACTTGTAATTAGTGACCTTGCCAGATGAAGCCAGATAAGGTCCTATGGGATATATTGGTGAGTTTATGGTTCTTCTGTTCACTCTAGCTTATTGAGCTTTGATCATGATAGGCAAATTCATTTTATTAGATTGATGATTTTTTTTCTTGTGAAAATGGATGGCACTATGCTATTTACACACTGTACATGGTGTGCCCATGTTTTAAACGATAATACCGGTAGATGATTAAATTACATACATTGTACATGTCCAAGTGCAGTAAATCATGCTTGATGTCTAATGCCTGTGAATGAATGCCTGTGAATGATGAGCTTCTACCGGTACATAAATCTTTGCCGCACACAAACTGTTCAACACTTACTCTTGTGATTGAGGACTTTGAACATGACATGCAGTGAGTTAATGTGGGTGTGTGCACTTGTGTACAAGTCGAACCACCAACATAGCCTACAAGAAGAATGCATGTACCCGGCAATTTAACAAGGTACATGTATGTGTACTGTATCTTCCTGCATCCTCCAAATACGTATTATCGAACCCATTCTGCTAGACCCAACTGGCATTTTAGACTTTCCAGGGAATTTAGGGGCACCAAGCCACATGAAAAATAGTCGGCTAAATACGGTATGTCTTCCAACATTTTGAAAAATCCCCATAATGCACTCGTAGATTTTGAAGGACCTGGGAGATCAGATTAGGATAAATGTAAGCAATCAGGACCAGCTTCACTATGCTTACAAATGTAAACAGCATTCTGTGGACCCCTGGGTACCAAGTGCCCTCCCCCCCCAGCAGGCTCAGCACCCAGCAAACCTCTCTTCTGGCCTTTTCACACTATAACCTCACAACTCAGATGAACTCAACCTTGGGTGAACCTATGACTGCCCTGGATGGAAAATTTGACTTTTCAAGCCAACTTTCAACCTGGTGTTGTTTCATGCTTTTTTAGTAAGAACTGAACTTACCAGGGTGAGTTCAACCCGGAAATGAGCACGAAAAAAATTTTCAACCCAGGTGAAAAATTGTCAACCCTGGTCCAGAGCAGGGTTGAGTTCAACCCGGGGTGAAATCAATCTCGCGCCAACCCTTGCGCAGGGTTGGCGCAAGGTTGAAAATTGTCAGGTGTGAATGGTAGCCAGTTTTCAACCCTGCGTTGACCTCGAAATTTGTCGTGTGGAAAGCCCTTTAAAGTCATAAATTTCCACCTAAAGGGTGAAAAGCAAACTCTACAACAATGTTGTCAGATCCTTCTGTGCCTTAGTTACCAACGCTGTGATGAAAATTACCATCTGTCACTTTGCGGCTCTGAATTTTTACTTTGGTCAAAGCAGTGGTAATGGACGCAAATGACAGAAGAATTTTTCATGGTGCGTTTAACTTTAGTGATGTGCAAATGAACAGGTGCTTCATGTAATTGATATGTGCCCAATGCAATATTATTACCTGCAAAGAGTACATATTGGTACCAGCAAATGTATGGTACATACACATGTACCAGTGTTCATGTATGCGCAGTATGTACGTACATGTGTACATGTACATGTGTGTAATAAGCAGGCACTATGAAATTATCTCGTTGAAAAGAGTATGTGGAAACCTGAAAGACCAATTAGTGTGTACATGTGGCATACATTACATGTTAAAGTAACTATGTATCCCAAATATGTTCTTTTTCTAAATGAAAATATGGTAGTAACAACACAGGAGATATGCAACAATCTTTGCAACAGCAACAGTAATCTGGTACTGAAGGGTTGCATGTTAAAGGATATCTCAGCCACGTACAATATTTCACCATGTAAAAATCAAAGTACAGTTTGACAACTCATTGTTTACAAATCACTGTGGGCCATAGGCCTACCGTAGTTGGTGGTGGCTGCCGTAAAACACTGTAAGAGGAGGCAAGTAAGTCACAGTGGACACAATCAGATAAACAAACAGTACCTTTCTTCGTGGACCGGTGTCCTTATTTTCCGAGCCACCGTTCTCCAACATCTCGGCAGCCGAAATCTTTCCGTCCCCTCCACTCGGAATCCTTGGTGATCAGATTTGGCGTTTAGGCTTAACGCCGTGGTCTCTCACGAAATTATACAGCCAAATATTATTGTAAAAAGACCCAGTGCGATACGGACGCAATTTGGCACGTCGCTACATGACAAGTGATGATGTTATTTGAGACGTGGCTGCACTAACATTCAGCTTTAACCTCAAGAATTCCGGAAGTCATCCGTAGCGAAGTAGGATACATGCAGGCAAGACAGTGCACAAAACAGACACTACACCGACCGCTTCTCGGGAATCCGACGTCAACATAATCAGTCACCCGTATCACGCACGCATATGTATACATTTACGTACATGTACGTACAGGCACGACACACACCTGTTCGATGAACTGAATCACTGGTGCCCTGTAGTAGTTGATACACACTTTGAGACACCAAAAATGTCAAATTGATATATGAGACCAGTTGCAGGTCAATTGCGTGGCTCGTGCAAAAAAAGAATTGATACAGAATTCTTCCCATGGAAGAGCATTTGTACTTCACCGTTCACGAATAGATCCTCAGAACTGGTGAAACGAAAAAGGACCTTATTATAAACATAACTTATTAAGTAGTTTAAGTGACAATGTAATGTGTTTGGGATTAGTATGGGTGGAGCGGGTTCAAATTCCAACACGTAGAGTCACGCACGGTTGTGGATCATAGCGCCCCCATTAATTTTATGAGAGATGGAGGTCAACCACCCGTATATCGTGACACACCCTTTTTTCTCGTGAAATACAGACCAGAGGTCGGGGATTCACCACTGCAAAAGTGAATAGAGTTTAGAGTGGGGTATTCTGGGGGAGGGGTAAAGGCGAACTTAGGGTACTTCCTTTTCCTTCCTTCAAAAAGCGACTGCTATTCAGTTTCTGGTTTATTTTTCTCCATTATTAACTTAAGTTAATCTGTTTTAAATTGTTTTAAATTCGTTTCTATTGATTTTTTCCTAAGTTTTATCTGGGCCCTTAATACAACATATTAAGGGCAGCTATTTTCAAGTCTTGAGCCATTCTACGAATGTTAGAGTCGACTCAAGTCGGGATCTGTTATACTTTGATTTCATATGTGGAGACCGTTTCTTGCTTCGCGCCCTCTTGTGTCCACTTATTACGAGAGTTCAGTTCAGAAATCCCGACTTCACTATATAAACAGGAACATTCATTTCTGTGTTTCGGAAAATAATTAATGTTAATTTTGCAAAACTTCCTATTGTCTACATTGACTATAGCTTTGGAAGCCATCTCTCTACTTTTTGCAGCTGTTCAAAAATCAAATCTCACGATTTTTTCTGTGTGTTCCTATAAAACCCAGACGAGGAAATGGTGTGTGGTCCTGTTCCGAGAACAGTGTTCTTGAGTCGTGTTCCCGCCTTTCGAACGCGAGAATAAGAAACCCGTGTCAAGAACAGGCCGCCCGAACTCGACGACGAGTCTGCCAACCGTTTGTGCACAGCAATGGGCTTATCTACCAAAAGTGGTAGCAGCCAATCATATTGCCGGACTTGTTTTTACGTCGTTATGTCTGCATTTAATGAACGGCTACAGGTCTGACTACTTTGATTGGTGAAAATTCTGTATACATTATGCAAGATCATGTCGTTCAAATTCAATTACGAATAACTACATATTCACGACGAGGATCCGATAAGTTGGCTTATCTGTCAAGTCGGACTTGGTCAAGTTCTGCAGTGGCGGCCTGTGCTTGAGTCGACACAGGTTTCGTGTTCTCACGCTCGAACGGCGGGAACACGACCCAAGAACATTGTTCTTGGAACAGAATCACACACCACCTCCTCATCAGGATTTTACACGAACTCAGGGAAAACTCGTGAGATTTGATTTTTGAACAGCCGCAAAAAGTGCCTATATGGCTTACAAAGCCGGAGACAATGGAACGTTTTGCAAAATTAACATTAAGAATTTTCCATGACAGGAGTGAATTTTTTTCATGGAAAAGAACTTAGCCCAGTTATCTGACTTGCCACAAATAAGGGTGCACCCTCGTATTTAGGCCAGAAATATGTCTGCCGAGCTCATTAATAAAAGTTATAGACTCAAAATATTCTATATTAGAGGGTCCTGAGAGCCATGGAACTGAGGAATTGAAGAAATATGAGACTGGACCTCTGGGCCGGACTCAGGACTTCCAATTCTGAGCACTTTGGATGCAATCGGGTTTGAAAGTGGCACTATTTGAGCCATTTTGCTGAGGGAGGGTTTTTCAAAATGGCTACTTTTCTGGACAGGGACATTTTCTGCATTTTAGGGGTGGTCTGATTCTGGTGAAAATTTCTCAAAAATTCATTGGTCAACCCCCCGAAAATTGAAAGGAAAATGAAAGAGGACATGTGGAACATCATTTTTCTGTGCAACCTGAACACCTGTGAGAGTTGTGAGTATTTTTGAAATATTTGTGAAGTATGGGGATTTATCACTGCTGTCTATGGGAATTTACTTTTAGTGGTGCACCCTAAAACAACTATTGATCACTGACGTCATGGGCAAGACTACGCCGGCGCAGGATGGAGAACTTCACGTTGTAATTACGTGGGCGCCTTTGAGCAAGCGATACGTCTGCGCAGTGCACATTATATTGGGTGCGTTCGATTAGCTTCCCTGAATACACCAGTGTTACACAAGGGAAGCCTCGAAATGAGGCTAATCGAACGCTGCAGCGTATTCTCCAAGGCATGCTGGGAAAACGGTCAAGTCCCCGCCACGTTCATTCTTTGATGTCCATGCTCGAACGGTCCATGCGTGACGTCATTACACCTGGGCAGCCTCTAGAGACCCGCCCGCCAGCTGGGGTAGCGGTGGCTGACACCAGGGCAGTCACAAAGATCACGTGATGGCTAAACGAACGCTCTTGTGTAAGTTTGACTTACACGTGTAAGCTAATCGAGCGCACTATTAATGCACAGGCGCGCGCAGGCGTTGCGGCAGGCACGTACATGGGCACACCTGGTGCGCCTGCCCCTGTCATTACTGTAACCGCGCAGGCGTATTGCTTGCTGAGGTAATTCCACCTTTTTAGGCAGAGTTATCCATCTTGCGCCTTCGGCGCTATACGATCTTTGATTATCGATTAAGCGCTGAAAA
This sequence comes from Acanthaster planci, assembly GCF_054643075.1. NCBI lineage: Eukaryota > Metazoa > Echinodermata > Asteroidea > Valvatida > Acanthasteridae > Acanthaster > Acanthaster planci. The sequence goes on from NC_141782.1 coordinate 16,929,471, forward strand.
TCATTCTCGCGGTCGACGTAACGTCTTTATGGATCAATTTTTGACTCACGGCAAAGGGGCAAATTTACCCCTCGTGCGTACGGAAGTTCCCGGATGTCCGATCGCAAGAATAATACGGATCAGGTACTTCTTTTAATTTGGCGCACTTTGGGCGAAGTTATCTGTAGATCTAATGCTAGGCAGGAGCTTCAAAGGATGGTCATTCCAGTCTGCCAGTCCGACCGAGGTTTCTGTTTAAACCACGCACACACACTGGGAACGAGGTTGGCTCGGCGGACACACGTGCCCTGCCTGCTGGCTGGCCTGCTAGTACTGTGTAATGGCAAATGATGGCATCAGCGCGATGCACAGCATACAGTATGTACCATCTATTGCTGGTACACGTACGTATATATATGCACACATGCGTCTGATGAAATCATGGCGTTGATAACGAACAAGTTCAGGTTTAGACATTTAACATTTTTTCCTGATATTGGAGTGTGTAGTTTTCGAAATGGCTTACTATTCCCTTATGGTTTTCGAACTTGTAAAACAAGAGGTGAGTTTCACTGTTTTGACTCAATATGTGTGATATGGCAAAGCCATTCGTACCCCCGGCCCCAGACATGCCACAACTTAACTGTGGGGGTCCGACGTCCGCCCGGCCCAGCGCACACTGGGGGTCGCAATCTCAGGCTAACGGGCTTAAGCTAAACATATCAGAGCAGCAGTGGTCGAGCCTGACCATGACATGCCTGAGCCAGGTGAGGTCATCATCATGCTCACCACCATGCTAGCTGATGTATGATGGAAGGACCTAACCAATAACCACTGAACTAAGTTAGCTGGTTAGAACTCAAAGGCCCTACTCCGTGTATGATGGAGTAGTAAGTTCTCGAAGTAGGCCTACCATTGAACTATCACGTATCAGAGATTTACAGTAACCCAAGCCTTAGGTAGTAAAAATTCCTGTGACATGTTTATTATTATGATTATTGATAACATTAATTCGCGAATTTTCAGAAGTCATGAGCAACAGGGCTAACTCAACTGAGTATAGGCCTGCTAGTGCTTTTAATGTTGAGTGCAATCAGTCAATGGTTGTACAATCTTTCAGTCCTCTCATTTGCATCTCTTCCTACCTCCATGATTGCACCATGGAGCAAGCAAACAGTTGCACGTATTGGTACATTTGTCAATAACAAGCCATTATATAAACCTCTGTAGGGAAAAATAAGTGATGTCTGTATCCAATATGGAACTCTTTCCCAAGTGGCTGATCAAAACACACTTGTTTGGTCGACCTCTGTTTTGTTTGGTTTACCGACCTGAACTTTCTTCATGTAAAATTTTGTGTTATCTTTGCATTATCTTCAGTAAAACGCAACGATCAGTCGTGGAATTGCAGCTTAAACCTTTGTATTATTATTGTGGAAAAAGCCGCAAAACAATTTCATTTGCACTTTGGTATAATTTACATGTACAGACTCCAATTCCTCTTTCACATAATATTACATTGTAGAGTTTGGATGTTCACAAAATATTGAAGTTTAAGACTTGGACGAAAAAGAAAATTTGGAGAATTGCTTCCCCGAACGTCAGATTCTGTCTTGCACCATGATTGTGAGTCAGATAGTCTTTGCCAAGTAGATAAGGATTCCAAGCTTATTTTTCCTGACTGCACTGACCAGTCATGTTCATTTTATAGTGACGAGTGCCCTTCTAAAAACACATAAATCTAGGGTAATTATTTTCACTCAAAAGTGTTTTGGATTTATTATTAAAATTGTACGTCTTAATTCCTTTACAAATCTTTCTTGTATATTATGCATGCATCAGAGACTTGATGAAGAAGTACTTAAAGAGAAATTTTGGAGGAAGATGATATTTGAGGTTTGACTGGTTTACTTCTCCCATTGATTCATGCATAAAATGAATTGTTTGATTTTCATCTGATTCCGTGATTCAGTGAGAAAGTCTAAAAGGTTTATTCTGCCCTCAGCCAATCACCTATTCTTTCTAATTTGTGGTGTGGGAGAGTGTTTAAAAATATGGTAGTACAGTGAGAGATTTCCTGAAGAATCGTGAAAAACCAGAGACATGGATTTCACTTATTTCCTGCAGTGACGTTGGGCCTATCAGCCATAAGAAACTAATAACATCCTAAAAAGACACATTAGCAGGGAAAATGTTAAAGCCTATACTTAGAAAACACTTTTAAGGTAGAATTATAAAAGACAGTAATGGTGTCTTCTTGGAGTAGTCTGTAACGACCAGTGTTGTTTGAGCTTATTGATCAATTGATAATTGGTAACACTAGCCATTGATTAATTGTGGGTGACTCAAAAACCCATTGCTTGCAGATTGGTTTAGTGATTAAGAGTACATGGCAAATTTCATTTAATTGTTCACAGAATCGTATTGTGTACAGTTTGCTGATGTTGGCATTTTTGCCAGCAGAAATCTTACCTCAAACTGTTGAATTCACAATATGGAAATTGCAGTATAGTTAGCGAAGGGCTTCGCTGTTGTGTAGCACTACTTACAAGGGAAACTACATCTCATTTTATTTTTCTTTCAGCCAAATCAAATTGCAGGTTTTTCTGTGCCTCCGCAAGCAGTGCCAGCAGACCTGTTGACATTGTCACTAAAGACAAAGTCTTCATTGACACCAATGGTCTGGTCAACTCGCTCGAAGAAAATGGTATGATGTGGTTCTGTCATATTAGTATGTATTTCCCAGAACATTGATCGCAATTTTTTGAAACTGAATACGCTGATTATTTGTGTGTTTCTAATAACCCAAACAACTAACTAAAAACACAAACAAAAAGAAAAGCTGCACGTTTATTATGGTGTTAAGGATCACAATAGTTGACCCTTGCATTTCACAAAAAAGAAGGTGTCAGATTGCAATTTTCAATTCAGTATGGGAGAATTTAGTAAATGGATTAATTCTGTTTAATGTGGATTTCATGAAGGATTGTTCTTTGTGCTGTTGCAGGGTTTTCAAGGCAACAGGCAGAGTGTCTCACGAGTGTTTTGGTTAGTGTTTTCAGCAAGAATGCAGAAGTTGTGTCAAAGGAGACAATTTCAAAAGAACAGTTAGTAAGTTTTTGTACTATAATTGTAGAGACTTTGATGTGAATTTTACTAGTATGCTTTGTAGAACATTCTACTCCTAAAAATGTAAGAAAAGTGTCGAAGACTATCTGCCATCTCTTTTTGGCCACTCTCTGTGAAAGGGCACCATACTTTCATTGAAATAAAAAATAAGGGTGCTCACTGTTATTGCTGTGACATGTCGACAGGAAAGGAAACCAGTGTTCATTTCAAAGGTTTTCTGTTCAAATTGTGAATCCAAAATTTGCTCATTCTAAATGTTTGTGAAAAAAATTTGCTCACTGGCTTACTGTCTCGAACTGAAACAGTGAGCCAGTGAAATAGACCAAATTTGCGACAACAACATATCCAAAATGTAGGCAAATTTTAGTTTCTGCCTTGGATGATGTCACACTTGCTTATTAATATGCAACTACGTGTATTACAAACATTACATTGCCTGAACCCTTTAACCCCTTGACGACGAGAATTTCTTCCCGAAAGCCGACTCCAAGAATTCCAGCCTCGCTTGGCCACAAAGGCCACCTGCCAAACTGCAAATTCTCGGTTTGTGGCCCTGCGTGCTCTGCACGCTTTGAATTACACAGTGAAAAGGCTGATTGTTCAGTGGCGTGTGGCTCTACTCAAGCTTCCACATTCCCGTTGCCTCTTTTCAAAGTGGGGACTATGGTGAAGCTGGTGATCATGATGCAAATTCGGCTTTTTTATTTCTTGGCAACACGCAATGGCCAATCACCATATATACAAGAGCCAGGATATGCCTTCTTTCACCGTGTTCACTCGAGCATGGGCTGATAGTAGTAGCTGAAAAGTGGGCTGAGGATCCCAATTTTTACGGCGACTCTAACCGCGTCCCGGCACGAAGGGGTTAATAAAGTTAGTTAAATTTGAACTAAAAATGGCCTGTATTTCAAATGCTTTGTTTTGTGTAAATTTTGTTTCCTCAGGAAATCAGTGTTCAGATGATCATGTCACACATCTCAGCTGTCAAGAAGGACATGGTCATCTTAGAGAAGAGTGAATTCTCAACACTCCGCACTGAAAATGAGGTTTGTAAAACGCTATTCCTGTTTGCTCACTGATTGATAAAAGCCCTGTGTTCAAACACGGCATGAAGGTACTTAATGGCTTGCATATTTGTATGCCAGTCCGATTGCCGACAGTTTTGAGCAAAAGTAAAGTATATATTGGGCGTTATTGAAGTGCACTGAAGGAAAACAGGTGAATAGACACGTAGGAAACATGTTTTTAAAATGTCTTCTAAAACTCTTCAGCACCATCAAATTTCCAAGATTAAGAAAGAAAGTTTAATAAAGAAAGTGTTATTCCAAGAAGAAAACGGGTTTTCAATTGCACAGAACATTTTATCTTGACAATCAGCAAAGTCTGTGTGGCTCATTGTGAAGGCGAGTAATTACTATACTGAGGCCACTGTTGGCTTTTGTTGGGGTAGACTTACAACTTACAGAAATGAGCTGAGGAGCTGGAAGTAATAACTGTTGTACTGTTTTGTGTTTTTTATCATGTTTTTTATCTTTTTTCTTTCTGTTTATGTAGAGATTGGCAAATCAAGTGACACAGTTGAACAAACAACTTAAGGTAGGCATACGGTTGACAGGCCAATGTGATCATACTTTAACCGCCATTGAGGTGCTTTCGATTTTGCTGTCGCTGGGCACGAGGGGGCACCCCGCTAAACATAACAGAATCCAACACAGCTGAAGCGAGAACCCTACAGAATGCAACAAAATGCAGCAGAGGGTTTTCTGGCACTGTGTAGTGCACTGGATAAATGCCATTCCTTGGCAGTATGAAGGTACAGTGTTTTCTGCCACATACGTGCTCACTGCTTACTCAAACCACATGCATCATTTCAGCTCTGTTATATTCTTTTGCAGTAAGCAGGCTTCAGATTACTTGCCTATTAGATAACTGATAAGTCTCGGTTTGTTACCTTACAGCTACCAATCATGGAGTTATTCAGTGGGTTAAAGGTTAAAACTGTCTGATTTTTTCACTTTGGAATAGATTTTATGACATAATGGTAGGATTGGTGGATTTGGGCCCTTTGATATAAAGGAAGTAACTTTGTTGAAAATGTTGCTTTGGGATTAACCACTTGCTTCCGGGATTCAATTAAAATGGCCGTTCACAAATATGGGCATTTTTCACGATTTTCCGTTTTGTTCGATTTCGGGCTCCCCGGCTATGCGTTCAAACATAATGTACCCGATACCTGGTCCCCCGACGTGCAGTGGTTAAAAACATATTGTTCCTTTTGTCACAGTCATTGTAGAATGGAACTCTCTGCATGTTTTGTAACCCCTCTATGATTTCAAATGTCAGATTCCTTCCAGTAGTCTGTTCATTTATCCAGAATTACTGCAGAAGTAGACGTGCAACAGCCATCAATATTGTACCAAAAACAGCCCAAACAGTTTACAGAAAATGGCTTATGTGAAATTCCTTCATTTGGGATGTTTATTGCATAGGATGACATCTCCAATCTGAGTAACAAGGTGCTCTTGGACATCAACATGGAGAAAAGCCGGGTGAAAGAACAGGTGCCTGAAACCATTATATTCAAATAAGCAATACACACCATTATTCCATTTATATTTATCCTCACTATCCCCCAAATCCCTACATTAATGATTGTAAGGCAGTTAGCTTAACTACAGTTTGGGTGATTTTTCCCCTATTAAACTTAGATAAATGCGAGTCTTAAATGTACAGAACCCCCCTCCAATTCAATTCACCAGAAATCCAAAAAGAAGTACGTTTGTATTACCAAAAGGGGAATGAAATTACTTGTTCAGCTGTAGATTAAGTATTCATTAAATAACTCACGCACTCACCTCTGCTGCCAAATCCTGCATCTCAGATATTTGTGTACCATTTTGGAATCAGGAAGCAATCAGAAATAAGATGTCATGCCCATGACAAATACAGTACCATGGTGCCACTGGCAGGGCCTGCATGATTCTGTACAATAACTGTTGAGATCTTGACTAACATGAGATGTGCTGACAAGTTGATATACTTCACTGACTCTTCAATCTGATTTAAGGCCAATGAGCATCGAATGCTGATTGAAACCAACAAGAATCTTGTGACCACCGAGGTAGCCAACGTCATGTCTAAGCTGGAGGCGACTAAGAATGACATCTTTAGGTACTTTGCCGGTATGTCTCTTCAACACCGTCAATTTTTTTTTTTAAGTTAGCTGTCTCTAGACAAAATTGGTTGATTGTCTGAGCCAGTTTGGTATTCAAGGTAAACATGCGCAAAGTGAAGCGTGTACGTCGGTGATCCATTGTTAGTGCTGGGATTACTGAGGAAGGTTCAAAATACTATATCATACATGAAAGTAGTCAGTATTTGCCTTGCAGCATTTCACCCGTAGATTGTGCACAATTTAAGAGAGAGAGTTGATTGAGACCCCGTGGAAATCTACTTGTGTTATTGCAGCATAGCAACAGTGTCCATGGTGCATTTTCACAGTGCAGTTTTGAGAGGAAAGATGTTACATTTTGAAATCTGTTAACCATTGTGCTGTCAAAGTAGCTAACCAAGATTGCTAGTGTATAAGAGCTACAAGGTTGTGCATAGGAAACCAAGCTATGATTTGTTTATTGATTTTGCTTGTGCAAGTCTTGTTAGAAATATCACTCTAACATGCTGTTCTTTATCCTCTTTATGGATTGCGAGGATTTGTATTTCTGAAAGAAGAGAAAAGGCAAAAGAACTTGATGTAATACACTGTAATGACGTACGTGTGAAAAAAATACAGTGGAGCTGTTTCTAATCAGCAGTCTTCATTTTTTTTTAATATCCCTGTGATAAGGTGTACATACAAGGTACATCCTGCCACGGACCATTTACCCAGGCATGTGCAAGTAAGGCTCAGAGCTGGTTCAGTGCGTGTTACGGCCGGCACAATATCACAGCAGAAATTAAGTTGGATTATGTAACACTTTCTCTCATAATAAAACATATTCCTGTCTACCACTTTGTTTTCTTGTAATATTTTAAGTCGGGGTACACCCTTTCTAAAAATATAAAACACCACATGATGCTCTCAACCAGTCTGACGGCAAAATCTGTAGGTGAGATGTTACAGTCACCACTTGCATGCCAGAAATGGATGGATGGAGAAGATGGTGGAATGGAAAATGTCTTGCCTGTACTTGACAGACATGGTGTGTTTTCTTTACTTTTGCAGGGACACTGCTGGGCTGTTTGACAATAGCGCTTGGGTTCTACCGCATTTGGTCACACTGACATCAGATTTGAAAGTCAATGTTATTGTGTCCTGTTTTACCAGGTAAATCCAAGGGTGGATGGGGTGGGGGGAGATGGGGGCCATTTCCCCCAAAGCGAACTCCCCCCTTTAATAATGAGCAAGAGGCAAATTGTTCTGTCTTTTTCATACATATGATAAGCCCCCAAATGAAAGGATTCACAAAGAAAAAAATTCAAATTTTTAAAACACAAGTTTCCCCCCCCCCCAAAAAAAAAAAAATTTGTGTTTGATCTGTCCTTCGGTGTACATTTATATGCACTTGCCATAAACTTGCCACAAATTTTGTCCAAACATACCAGGACATAAACAACTCGGACCTGTAAGTGACAAAGTGTGATACCCAGACTATTCATCTCGTGGCCCTTCAAGTGAAAACTGGTTCAAATGCTGAAGAGAAAAACCTGAAGGTTCATATCGTAAAAGTTGGTTAGGTGGTTGGTTGGTTGGTTGGTTGGTTGGTTTGTTAGCAGTAGTACTGTACAATGGAGTGACTTGTGGTCCAGGAGTGGGACTTTTCAGGCTTTACCCCAAAAGAATCGGCTTCAAGATTCAATTGACCATTGCCATTTGTGAAGGAACTCATGCCTTGTTGACCAGAAAAAATCCTGAAAGTAATTGAATGTTGTTAATTTTGAAGTCAAAATCCCTATGCTAGATCTTTTGTGGAATCTGTTTCACCCCCCTAATCTAACCCCTGGGATGACTTTTTAACTGGGATAACTTTGGGATTGTACAGAGATAGTTTTTAAATGTGTAAATTTAAGTTGATTCAATGCACTGTTACTATGTGATTCAGAAACACCGTACCATGAAAAGGAGGGGCACAAAAGGTGTTTGTAAGTTTAGGAAAATTTCACCCTTACCAAGGTTAGCTGGGTCAACTGGCCATTCCTGAAATCGCTAAAATTTGTTTTGTGATAAATGTTTTCACGTAATGATTCGGTATTATCGCCACTAGTGTATATTCCCCTTCCAAGTCTCGTACATTTTCCCCAAGGTAACCAGCAGGTGCTTCATATTACTACAACACATTTCAGGCTCGTGACTCGGAGATCTTGTTGACAAATTCTCGCTGGTTTCTCAAACTCATGGATAACTACAACCTGATTATTTTTAAGTGACTATAGTTAAGCACAGCTTAACGAATTTTGGTTGGCAGGCTTAATAAGTGCAAGAAGTATCTAATAAGTTATAACCGTTTTATGTATAATATTCATACTTGCATTATTTATATCAGGTATTTTTCTGATCATTTATTTTTGAAAGCAGAAATTCATTGTAATATGGTTAAAACCTATGATATCTTCAGTGAACCAGTAAGTGGACATTGCTATTTGACATTTAACGAGAAGTGGAAATAATGCTGATTGGAACTGTATTGTATGAGATCCTTCCCTTTTTTCACTGTGGGAAATGTGATTCAAATTGGTGATATTTCTGTGGGATACTTGTATGTTACAAGGTTTTGCAGAACATCTCATATGCAGAATTTCCCAGTAAAACATGGGGAAATGTGTTTTATAAGTGGTATAAAAATAGAAAACAAAACAAAAAATTGTATTGATGAAGGTTAATAAAGCTTGATGTAAAGAATAGATCATTCAGATCCTTTACCTTATAAAGTTCCTTGACCTTCATTAGGGTTCGTGTATGTAACAGTAATTAGAATTACCAATATGACCTAAGCAATTATCAATAAAATGGCACCTTAAAGGAGCTCCATGATCAAGGACAAACTGGTATCTGCAGCCAATTATTGGACCTAGTTGAGACTTCTTTTCAAAATGTGAAACTTATATTTGGTTTGAACAAAACTGGGTTATTCACACTGTGTGGAAACCCCCTCGAAGGACCCCCTGTTGAACCCTGGTAGGAGACCTCTCCCAAATTATACAATTTCAAAACGTGAAATATCCTATTTCTAACCTTTTTTGATGAGAAATATTTTCCCAAGTTCATTCTTTTTATGAGATCCAGTCTTTTTTTCAAGTTTCTTTTTACAAGTCTGGTTTTTGTTTTTTAGAAACATTGTTTCAATTCTTGGGGAAAAAGTTTCCATTAGAGAATTTTTTGCAAAGTTAGTTTGTGTGCTATTTTTTTGTCTTCATGAGACGTATAAAATCTGACATCTGAGGGCAAAGCAGACAAAAATGCTATTGGAAAATTGTCCAAAGAGTCTGAGAAAGTGGAGGGATGTCATTTGAAAATGGCTGCTGGCAGACTTGGGAACGTTCACTTTTGGGGAGGTGAGTTCGTTTTTGGTGGATAATTAAAGATCATTTTTTGGTTAACCTACTAAAATTTGAAATTCAATTGAAATCTGAAGGACCAGGCAACACACTGTTTTTGTTTGAGAGGCCTCAGGGACTTCGGTTGCCCGCAATGGGTTTCCGAACTTACACATTTCAATGGGGTTAACGTTAGTGCAGTGCAACCACATAAATGTATGGTGGTCAAAAGTGGACATGCAAGAGTGTAGGATACTGCAGCATGAGAGGTCTCGCAGTACGTATGTACGGTGAGCTTAAATAACCATCCATGTTACTGCGTTACTGAGAGAATATATCGCTGAAACAGAGAAACATACACTTGTGTTTCCACTCAGAGTTACAGTTGAATTCCGTGGTTCTGGGATAATTTATCTTTAAAATCAGCGTTAACTGGTGTATCTTTCTTTATTTCAACGATGTTAAATGTATACTTATTGTAACGGCCGTCGTCAAAACCTCCCATACCCCGGGTCTTGCTCAGTGACGGTCGGTCCCGGCGGTTGAAGGCCACACTGAGGACCTGGCGACGACTAGACCGTTCAGGGGTTTTAACAGCAGTGACGAGCGGCAGTCAGTTTAGGACTAGTAATTATTTAGAGGATGAGTGGACATGGGATTCTGTGGATTACCTGTGGATTTTATGTACTGGGAAGTTTGTGGATTATATGTGCCTGTGGTCTTTGTGGATGTACCTGTGGACTGGACAACAAGAAAATGGACACAGTGAAGCTATTTGGACTTATGTTCTGTCCTGACTTCCCATCTTTTTAGGATCACTTCTGGAAGTGAAGTTTTATGTTGTTTTGTTTTAATGGCGCTTTCAGCAACTCGGGCTATTTTCGCCAATAATTGTACGTTTATTCGTAAACTTTATTAATCAGCATCACATTACGGAGTTAGGTCCAGTTTTAGGGGCAGGAGGAAACCGGAGTGCCCGGAGAAAACCTGCGAGAGCGAGTATGGTCTGGAAACCAAATGCATTTAAAGCCTGGGCCAAGCCGGGACTGGAACCCGGGCCTCATTGGTGCAAAGCGAGGAAAGAACCGCGCCAACCCGCTCCCCCTGTGAAGTTTTACTCTTCATGCACTGCGTTTTACAGGCCACAACAGTCCCTATGCATGCCTTCACATCAATTGCCCAAACAATTCTGATTGGCTGGCGCGTTTACATTAAACGCGTCAGCCAATCAGAATGCAGAATTGCCCAGCATCCCTCTTGCTGTATAAAACGTATAGTTGGTGATTCACACATGGCACGTGCACTTACATTTACTTTAATTTCAGGATGACCAGATTTAAAAAGTTCGTTATGACTGTAATCTGCCATATGTCCCCCCCCCGAAAAAAAACCCAGTCGAGCAATTGCGCAATGTGACGTGCAACAGATGTCGTGTTAGTGTGTGACCGTGACGGGAGTGGGAGCAGTGTAACCACCGCGGGCGCCTGTCACGTCGAGGGGTGCTTCGGAGATTAAAGTGCTTGTGGTGGGCTTGGGCGCGGTGCCTCTGCACACTGTACCGTGGCATGGAGGAATTAAACACATGACCGTAGCCAAGGCCTACATGCTGACAAAAGCCAAGGAAGGTAACCTATAACTTCATCCTGGTGAGAGATTCTTGTATTTACAGGGAATCACTTAAAACGTTGAAGGGGAACGAATAAAATGAAATTGACTGCTCGAGCTAGGAAAGGCTAAGTCTTCGACATCATTGATATATATAGGACCCCCTAGAACTTCCTCACTGTTTGGAATAGGCCCCACCTAGCTCATTAGATTAGACCAATGTCCTGCTCATCGTGTAACCTGACATTGTGATGGATTTACGTATTGGCATTCAATGCATTCACTTTATTCATAACCATGAAAACCGGAGGCTTTAAAAACATTTGCCGTCAAACCGTGTGAATGCTTATGGTCTAGTGTCCGGAAATTGGGCACCACAGTAGACGTACGGCGATGTGGCCGAGGGCGGTCACTAGCACTATGGAGGGAAAGAGTTCCATGTAGTCAGACAACACTTGAGGCCCTGTGCAGAGACCTATGAGACTTGTCTGAAAAAAAATGTGTTTTCTGAGTAAATGTCCTTAAAATCTTCTTTCCCCATTATTTTCTGCACAAGAGCAGGCCATGTAACTCCATGGCTAGCGTACATGTATGTAACTGCACGAGACTGCCACATTGGAAGTTCCAGGTACTGCTGTACAGTTACAGCTGTGTGTATGTACATGTATCTACCCCGAGAACTGGCGTGACTATTTTGTTTCCCCAAAAAACTGTTCAAGTAGGCCTATGGAGCAGTCTTCATTAGATTGTCATTGATTGTCCTTCATCAGCATTTTTTAGTCGAAACTACAAAACCATTATTTCAATTATAACCTCCCCCCCAAAATCAAATTTGTTACTGTGGTTACCACTTTCCTGAGGGCCTCTTTGTTTACCTCTCTGTTTTTCCTGTGAGTGGCTTCTAAAACTATGTCAGGGGGCTTTTGTTGTCAGATGACAGTCTAAGTAAAAAAAAAAACCACCCCCTAAACACCTCACAACATGACAATGTGCATTGTTTTGGTGTGTATATACTCACATGTAACGTATGTAATGAATGTATGTGATACGAGGAAAGACAGAGTGCAACATGAGCGATTCACAACAGGGCACCTCCCAAGAGTTTGTAATGCGTTTGCCAATCACAATGTGAGGAATTGTTGACCCAATGTTTGGAAAGGGTCGACACTGCCACAGATTTTGTGATTAGCCAGTGTGTTGCAAACTGGTGCACTATCGTGCTGACACTCGGAATTAATGGAATGAGAGAACTTTCTAAATACAGTGTATTGCATTTATTCAGAGTGAAAAATAGCTGAAAAATCAAGACAAACATTTCAGCTGATAAAGTTGGAAATGCAACACCACTTTAGGCTGGAAGGATTGCGTGATGTCTGTTTGATCATGGCTATCTGTTGCTGATATCGAGTTGTGAATGAAAACTTGCCCTAAATTTGTTTTTTTTTTTTAGCAAGCGCCCGTTCTTCAATTACCCACTGGTGCCTGTAATGCTGCAATCTCACACCACCCAACTATTCTTGAAGTGCTCTCAGAATGGCTAAAGTTGCTCTCTTTCACACTGTCATGCCGATATGTTTGATGTTGGTTAGTCCCGTAGCTGCACAGGAAAGTACACGTAAGTAAAAGAAATCCTAAGAGGTGGCAATTCTTTCCGTTTCCATGCATTTTTATTTATTTAGCAGTAGGCAACATTTAGGTACATGTAACTACAATGTTAGTAGACAATGAATAAAAACAATTGAACTTGCATGTCCACAAGGTACTGTGTATGGAAAACGTAGCAAAGCCGCCTCAGATTCTGGTTGTTGTATTTGTCATTTTCCTCCTGTGTACTTGTAACATGTATTGCTCAACTCCTGAAACTGGAAATGGTGTCCCAAACTTGCTGGTGTGACTTCTCATTATGGGCAATATGCCACTCCAGGCGTGCATATACAATGTACATGTAACTGCTGGGGGTGCTCTTGTATACATGTACATGTATGTGTGTGATAGCACACAGTGCTATGATGTACAATGTACATGTACAATGTACAGTGTACAGTATACATGTACCAGTACATGTATGTATTGTAGTTACATGTATGCGTCAATCAGTTAGCACAGACATGACAGACCAGGCAGAATGAAGGTTGCCCACAGCTTTGGGAAGTTAGACCTTGTGTGTGAATCAGTGAAGATCGAGTGCCACTGCACCCATATGGGAACAGTCCAGACAGTGGACTGTAAATGAGTGCACTGAACCAATTCAAGCTCCATTGAAAATAGTGTAAAATCAACCAAGTTTGGAGCCCCATGGCAGGCAACTGAAGTCTCTGAGGCCTCTCAAACAAAAAACAATGTGTTGTTTGGTCCTTCAGATTTCATTTGATTTTCAATTTTTAGTAGGTTAACCAATGAGTTTTTTAATTATCCGCCCAAAACAAACTCACCCCCCCCAAAAAGAATGTTGCCAAGCCTTCCCAGCAGCCATTTTTCAAATGACATCCCTCACCTTCCTCGAGCTCTTCTGACAAATTTTCAATCCCATTTTTGTCTGCATTGCCCCCAGATGAGTGCCCCTGAATCTACAGAGATGATTCTGGGCCATACTGACACAATCCCACCATTTCTTGGCCCAAACAGACCCCTCTTTTCAAAACAATCTCTGGGTACTTTTTGTGCGCCTCGGCCTGGCGGAGAATTTTCCTTGAATTGAGACACTGCACCCTTTACATGTACATGTATAATGCACACTTTCCCGCACCATGGATAACCTGACAGTCTGAGACCTATACAGTCTCATGGGGAGTCAGGTTGAAACAGTGTTTTTTTTCCTCGCCTTCCACCTCTGGGGGCCTGGGTTCGAATCCAGCTTGGTCCACATGTGGACCTGGTTTTCAGTCCCTACCTGAGTCTGTGGGTTTACCCCGCAACATTTATCCAGGGTTTTCTTCCCATGCACCTCTGAAACTGAACATTTCTTCATTGTCTTCATCTCTCATTATCATCCTGTAATTGGCACTACATGTATGATCAGAAACATGTATCGATAAATAAAAACACCTTCAAGCACTTTACGAGGCAGATGTGAGGGGTGGTTGTGGAAAAATTACATGTGCTGTACTTGCAAGGAGAGCTCCTCTGCTTACTTGGTGGATGGCTGTGACCAAGGGACCGCATGCTTGCTTCAAGCATGCTTTAAGGGACCAAGGCCCCTATATACCAAGACTGGCTATTCAAAATATTTATGATGATGATGCATTTTAGGCTCCCCCTGGTTGGTCCGGCCTCCCCACTCTGATAACCCACCTATCACTCATCAGCTGCAACAGATACTGATCAAATAGCCACTGACTGAGTATAAAACCTTTTGCCATTAATTGGTAAAAGGAGATATTTCAGTGTATAAAATTACCGGCTGCGACGAGTCAATTCGGTATTCCAACTGCATACAGTGAGGTGTGTCATGGGACAGATATTCCTTTCCTGTCTGACTTTAATTCACATGGTTGATGATTGTTTCTACGTGTAGAAGGGTGTGTAAAAAAGGAACAAGTTATATGAAAGTCAAATTCAATCATATGTGTTTGTTGTCTGACATGTTATGGTTCATGGTGTTTTCTTATACCCAGAAATGTATGGAACCCAAACATGGACCATATCATAAAAGGCATCTCTTTGGGCATGCTGCGGTATTTTATTTTTTCAGTTATGTAGGAACGATGGTTGGACCCAAACTAAATTCCATTAACCCTTAATTTTGTGTAAATACGGATGTTTCACAACAGCACCCCTCTAAAGAGTTTGCATCTCGTTGGCCAAGCACAGTGTGCAAAATCTGTCAATCCAATGGACAGGATCGACAGATTTCATGCATTGTGATTGGCCAACGCATTCCAAACTCTTGGAGGCGCAAATCGCCTGTACTGTGGCAGTTTTCTGTCATAAAGTAATAATGCCACAGTTGTTTGAGCCCATACCCAGCAAGGCATCGGTGCTTGTCAACACACCTCATGCACTTGTTTATTTTCAGGGTTACAGAATTTTGTTAAAGGAAGATGGAAACGAACAAACCAACTTGAAATGGAAGCCAACAATCTTCTGTCTCAATATGCTGATAAACAATGGATATTGGCTACAAGCCAGAGAAACCGATGCTTCTCCAACTGAGCTGTATTGCTCTATTTGTAAATCTTCATGAATTTTATGTTTTTTTGATGACTGTTGCTGAAATAATGGAAATGAAAACGAAATTGGTCAAAATAGAATTTATTGAACCTGTTCGGCCCCCCCAAAGAAAAAGAGGCGTGACTTCAAAAGAGATTTATTGGAAAACAAATTTCACCTTTTATTAATTATCGTGTTCATAGTGGGCAGCTTGTAAGTCATTTTAACAGAACATGTCACATTAATGTATGCTGACCACTCATATTGCCCTGTTGACCATAAGTTCCTCCTTCAATGTCCTAGTTTATGAAGCACGCCTTGCTGATGGACCCTACCCCAACCAGGGTCGCTTGGAGGTGCGCTTCAATACCATTTGGGGCACTGTCTGTGATGATGACTGGGACATTAAGGATGCTGAAGTGGTATGCGGCCAGCTAGGCTTCCCCTCAGCCGTGGCTGCTCTCAGTGGTAAAGACACTGTCAGTCTGTATGGACAGGGAAGAGGGTCGATCTTCTTGTATGACGTGGACTGTAACAGCACCGAGGAGAACATTGGCTATTGCGGGCTGGATTACCCAATAGACCACATATGCGATCATTCTGAAGATGCCGGCGTGGTTTGCTACAGCGAGAATTACCCGAGTGATGACCCACGGCCTGGTAAGAATTCTGATGCTTAGGGTTGATGTCAGGTACATGTAGCTGTATTACATGCTGACAGGGGGATGTTGGCTGTCCACTGCTGGATATATTTTGAACTGGTATGAGGTTCTGCTTTCAGCAGGGGTGTGAGAATTCAGCTTTTAGCTGATTTCAGCTTTTTTTGTTTTAGATGTTGACCCTGAATATCAGCTTTTTCATACACCCGGTCTGTACAAAAGTATAAAATCTTTTACATTTCAGCTTTTTGCTAGCTGTTTTCAGCTTTAATTTTAAGTGGCCACTCAAACCCCTGATTCAGGTTAACCCTAACCGTCTCGGAATTCAGAAAAAAGTTACCTGACAATTTTTTTTTGAAGAGTTTTACTTGATTGAAGAAGGAAGAGCCCACTGTTAAGATCTGTTTGGTGAAAATATCCATTTCTATTGGTGAAAATCATAATTCCGAGCTTGTTTCAACTTCATATTTACCATGGTCAATTGTTTTAAATTGGAAAGGTTGTCAGCCTATTAATAGATTCCATCAAATAAGGTTTGTGGTTAAATAAATTAGGCCAAAAAATAAGCCTGCCATTGTAGTTGTTGATTCTTGTGGCAGTTACATAGACATGTTTATACTCGCTCATTCTAAGCATTATTGAAGGCTTCTAGGCAGGCCACACAACCGAAGTAATCTGTCACATGATTTGGGATGTGTTGGGAAGCCTTGTGGACCTTGGACGTAGCCTTTTTTTGCACAGCTTCTATGTAGGCTGTGCCAAAAAAGTCTTAAGGTATGTTACTGGTTAGTAAGTGCGAGTGACCTAACTTGGTGAGTTGAGTCACTACTGTTGTGACTTCTTACAAAGGAAATACCTCATGTTCTCCCACTGCTTTCACCCACAGCCCAAGAATATGATCTGCGGTTGGTTGGCGGCTCATCCTATAGGGAGGGACGGTTGGAGATTTTCTTCCAGGGAGAATGGGGAACAGTGTGCAGTGTATTGAATATGCCAGAGGCATCTGTGGTTTGTCGTCAGCTAGGGTTCCCTTATGCATCTGGAGTCCAGTCCTTTGGGCACGGCGAAGGAACTTTAGTCATTGATGACTTGAATTGTAACGGCGATGAGGCCAGTATACTAGAGTGTTATCACAATGTGCTGGGCCTGACGAACTGTAACCACGTGAGGGATGTTGGAGTCATCTGCTCCGACGTTCTCAGCACAGAGATGCCAACGACATACAGTCCTGGTAAGTTTGACAGAAATCATTTCAGCCTGTCCATGGACAAGGAGCTCGCGAAAGCTGAAATCCAGTGTGATCATCAGTCTGAGGCCACAAAGCCAGTTCAGATTTCTAACTTTCCATTGGCACATTTATATAAAAGATTTGTTTCATTGTGAATACTGTGCACATGTCTAAGGGAACATTTGAAAATAAATGTTCACATGTTCTTGCAGTTAAAGGAAAAACTGTTGACATCACTTCTAGAACCTCTCAGGAGTTGCACTTCTGTAGTTCAAAGTTTTAAATTCAGATTCAGATTTGGGGTCATTTTGTAATGGCAGAGCAAACAGTTGTTAATTATATTGGTACCCTGTCTATGACTTTGCAGGCATTTCCAACTATGAACAGTGCAGAGCAAACCATGCCCTTGCATAATAAGAGGAATTAACATACATGTACATGTATGCAAGTGTGGATGCAGAATAGCAGTGATGATGAGTGTTGCCAGAAAGGGGGAAAGCCCTTCAGTCGGGGAGGGGGGGATCGTCCTCCTCCGTTGTTGAAGACATCTGCTCACCAAGCTTTCAATGCTAGATTTGTTTATGTTTGCTTATAATGTTACGTACTGTGCATGTATGTACAAGTACAGTAGCATGGACAGAAATTATTGTAATACTGACAGAAACTTATGTAATTATGATAAATGTGTTTGCCTAAATATTGTGCTTTTTAATTCTTATACCTACAGGAGTCTTCCCTGTAAAAGACAAAAATTTTATTGTATGTAAATAATGCTTCATGGCATTATTTTCAAAATATTACTTACATGTATGTTACATGGACAGAAATTTGTCACAGAATTTCTGTCCATGCTACATGAGTTACTTACGTACATGAGTGTCGTAAAAAGTGAAGACAAAGAAATTTAGGCTTATACTTTCACTGTCGGCAGTGAACAGTCCTAGATAAATGAGATGATATTTCTGTTTGTTTATGGGTAAATTCACGCCCATGATAATAGGTGTCTTGTCAATTTATAACAATTACCCTAATACTTAATTATTTTCAATGACTTGCATTTTCAGAGTTACATGTACGTACATGTTCTGTATTCCTGTACACATGATTACATTATACAGACTCAGGAAGAAGACGGAAAGCTGACCAAAATGTTGTGCTTCGCTGTGCCCCCAGTTCCCCCTCTCAAAACCCAACTTTGTCGCCAGTTGTACCCCATTAGTGTGGATGTGCCCACATGCAGATTCTCTTGGAGTCAGTCAACACAAATTTGATCCAAGCCAGTACTTCAAACCTGTCCATCTGGAAATTTGTCTGAGATGACATTTCTACAACGGTACCGCATTCATGCACATTTTACATACATGTTATTAAGTCCACTTAATGCTGGATGACAGGTGGATACACAGAGATTTCCCGTGTCATAACATGGAGCACATATAAACACGTTCTGGTGAGTTCTGAGTGTGGAGCTCCCCAGATGACGTCTATACTTTTCCCCTCACTTTAGTTATACCTGTTGAGTGTGCACATGGCATACAACTAGGTTTAAACAAGTTTACTGAGGTTAGATCGGTGTGGAGTGGCCATTGGCCATAGCTGGGCAGTGTAGCAAATATCGCTCTGTGACATATTTGAGTGTTAAAATATCGGTTGTGAAATACAAAATGTTGCATGCTTCTTTGACAAACAACACACTGGATAAGCATTGGATAACACACAAGCCTTTATAAAGTCCAACTCTGTAAAGGACCATGGTTGTGGTATGTTGTTTAAAAAGTCTGTGTTTTTAGCCAAACATAATAATTTACCTTGGGCAAGTTCGTTTTGAAATGATATCATCAGCAAGTGGTTAAATTTGAGGTGCATATGGATTTTGTACATGTAGTTCACAACGCCTAATTTCTCTAAGAATTATTTCACATCATAACATACCGGTATATGCATGACCCGTACCACATTAACAGTTTGTGGTCATGTGATCTTCTTACCTTTTGAACTCTATATATGCAGATGTACTCTGTCTTAACCCCTTCTGTCATTTGATACTGTAGAAATTGAAGCTATTTTAAAGAATGGCGTATTCCGATTGGTGGATGGACCAGACCCTTATCAAGGCCGAGTGGAAGTGTTTGTTAGCAATGCCTTAGCCTGGATGCCCATCTGCAGTACAGGCTGGGACTTTACCAGAGCGTCATTTGTGTGTAAGAAGCTGGGCTACCGACCGGCAACGTCAGCTGGAACAGGACGCTATGGTGCCGGTGCTGGCCCCATTGCCAACTGCTCAGCAGGGTCGTTTGACTACGAAGGGAGGTTTAACTGGGAAAGGGACAGCTGTGTAGTTGTCAATGAAAGCGATGCAACCGGTGCATGCTCTCATGACATGGCAGTGGATGTGGTTTGCAGCGGCACAGAGCCAGGTAAAGTGATTGTCCAGACAGTGTTCGCAAAACAGAAAATGTTAGATTTCCCACATGTACATTCCACCAATTAAGTTTAGTCAGAGAAAATCTTCTTCATCTCCTCTGCTTTTTGTTGCGAGTAATACCTGACTGTCCCAGAAACATACTTTTTGCTTCTTCCTGTGGGAAATTTCCATTGTGTTGAATTTAAGAAAGCTGAAAGTGAGCCAAACTTTCTGCCAAGTCTCTTTACCAGATATGTGTAACATTCACATTAAGATCACTAAACGCGGATTCGTGTGCTATATGAAAGTAAACATGTCAGCATTTTTTATTTCAAGAGGCAGAGGGGAACATGCCACGACACTGCAAAGTCTTTGTTAGGATGCATTTAAACTTTCATGGGGCAAAGGTTAATAGACTGATTGCTCCTGCTAAGTCACGTGACCTATTGTGGATATAAAATATAAACAAGCATGGTGTCCTCCCATAAGAATGTTGTTCACCCAAAATAAAGCCGATTTTCAGGAGAGCACTCGGCACATCAGTAGTCTGAATACTTCATCAACGGTCAGGTTTATTTGTTGGTGAATGACAATTGTCTCACACTTTGCTATGGGGAACACCCATGTTTGTAAACACTGTAGGTCAAGTGATTACTGGGGGCATTTGGTCTATTGAAGGTGATCTGTGGTCAGGTGATGTACAGTATTGTTCTGCAGATTCCTAGAAAACCCTGCTCTAGACGTGCTTTAAACCTATTTGTGTTGTAGGAAAACACACAATTACTGCCATTTTCCCAGAAAAGCTTAGTTTGTGCTTTGATATTGTGTACCCATTCTGTACCTTCAAAGGGCTAAAATTCACTGTGAAAAAGGATCGAGGTGTGCCAGATGCCCATTAATCCTAACAGTCTTCAGTCCTCCAACAGGTGAAGGATTGAGGACTGTTAGGGTTAAGGTAGAACCAGTGTGTTACCATTTCACTGGAGGTGCATGCCAAATTTCAAATCCGGCCTTGCTTGACATGTAATTCCTTTTATTTTGAACTTGATATAATTCATGCATTGAATTGTAATGCGTAGTCTGTGACACATCATTGCCTAGACAGTTCTAGATTGCATTGCAACAGACATGACTGTTGGTTTCATTCAGGCAAGGAGGGGTACATCAGATTTGCTGGTGGGTTGCGACAATTAGAAGGCCGAGTGGAAATTTACAACCAAAATGTTTGGAAGGGACTGTGCTCAGACGACTGGACAATGGCGGACGCCCAGGTCTCTTGCCGGCAACAAGGCTTGTCACCCCCCTCGGAGGCGATTTCAGGGGGGACGTTTGGGAGTAGCAAGGCTGGAGATATCCTGCAGACTTCACTGGACTGCACGGGACAGGAGTTTAGTCTGGTGAAGTGCCCCCAGACACCTAGACCCACACCTTGTACCCTTGGTGATGCTGCAGTTCGCTGTGGTGAACCAAGAGAAGGTAAGCATGAGGATGCCCAGTGTGGGAAAGATGTGAAATAGCAAAAAAAACCCCACCTGGTTGTAATTTTGGGCAGTGCCTGGCTTTGAGTTAATAAGAGTCTACTGTACATAGACTTTGGCTGTATTGAGCAACAATGACTAGGATTTTGCAGGCTGGAGGACCTGATCAAATCACATCATCCTGTATATCACAGCTTAGCATGATGCAGTAAGACTTTCTCCTTGGGTTTTGTCTCCTGCAGCTCAGGAATTTGATCTGCGACTGACCAATGGCACAACTGCTCTGGAAGGCTTTGTAGAGATAATGTACCAAGGAGAGTGGGGGACTGTCTGCCTTTTCGGCTGGGAGTACTGGAATGAGGGGAGAGTTGCCTGCCATCAGCTGGGCTTCCAGTATGTTGTTAGAGCCACCACCAGGTTTGGACCAGGAGTTGGACAGGTGATGTTGTCTGCATTGATCTGCAATGGCAATGAAGAGCGGCTGGTAGACTGCTACCATAATGCACCTGGACAGTCATGGTGTGACCATAGTGACGATTTTTGGGTCATCTGCTCCAACGTTGAACCAGTGACCCCACCTGCAGAAGTTTCACCTGGTGAGCACTAGCAGTAATGACTGACCCTCGATGTACATGTACTGCCGTATTTGGAATGATGTGTTTGTTGATTTGGTTTAGCTTGGGCTGGGTCCTGGCAGGTTGGGTAGGGATGGGGTGGGTTTTGTTCTTTAATTTGAATTTTGATGTCACTCTTCCCGGTTAATTTCCTGACTTACACATGTAGCAGTGTATCTTTCAATTAGCAAGGGGAATACCAAATTCCTCCAAGGTACCGGTAATTTTGATGTGACTTTGTGGTTTGGAATCCAGAAAGAGCCATGCCACTCTAACTTTAGCCAGGGAGTTTTTTCCAGCAAGAAGTTCTGGTAGTAAGTGTTGATTGCTTAAGTGTGGATCTTCAGGAAATTTTCTCCTTCTGATTATGTTTACCATAAATTTACGAAGCTTGGACACAGCTGTGCTTGTATTGGACAAATTTGACCGTTTAAAAAAAGAAAAATGTTGTGCTATTTTGGAAACGCTCACTGTTTACCCTTTTGCTCAACTCTAGTTGACGGTGAAATACGACTTGTGAATGGGTCGGACCCCCACCGAGGTCGCATGGAGGTCTTCGTGGGTGAAGAGGGGACATGGGCCACAGTATGCGGTGAAGGCTGGGACTTCAACAGGGCTGTCATGGTCTGCAACGAACTTGACTATCGGCCCACTACTTCATTTACCACAGGGAATTATGGTGGAGGGACTGGCGTCATTGCCACTTGCCCAGCATCTGCATACAGGCTAGACGCGGACGACTGTCAAGTGACAAATAACTGCGGTCGTGACATGGATGTTTTTGTTGTTTGTGGCGGCAGAGAACCAGGTAAGGCAAAGTACCAGTGAAATTCCACAGTAAAGATGGGGAATGGAAAGAACGATATCATAACGGGTGCATTCTGCTGGAAAGCTGAAGCACAGTTACTGTAACAAGGCGCTTGATATACATGCATTTAAATTGAGATTTTGGGATGAACTGCTCAACCTCATAATTTGTCATTGTATCCTCTAGGCTCTGAGAGTCAAATCCGACTCGTCAGTGGGTCTGAACCGACAGAAGGACGCGTTGAATTCTACCATCAGAATGCATGGAGGACGATCTGTGCCGATGACTTGACCTATGTTGGACAGCAGGTCGTGTGCTATGAGCTCAGCTTTCCTTTCCCCACTCAGTCCATCCCAGGGGGAACGTTTGGCGAGAGTCCAACCTATGAGATTTTAGATGCAGTTGTCAATTGTACTCTGCAGGACACTCGTTTAAAATACTGTGCTCAGTCACCGAGAGCGACGCCTTGTGTTGGTGGTCATGCTGCAGTGCAGTGTGGCATATGGAGTAACGGTGAGCACTTTACATTCTTGTAAAGACGTACACAGTTCTTTGAAAGAGAGACTACACAAGCAAGCTTTGGCTGGCTGAATGGATTCTCAAGCAATACATGTAGCTCTGCAATTCAATTTGCATTGGAAATCTAAGAATTGGCAATGTGGGTTATCTAGTTGGTTATTTATTGGGAACTATGTGAACCTTCACCATTGTGTCTTTAGAACAATGTATACTCTGTAATGCCTGAGGACTCTTGAAAGCTACAACCTTACTCAAGTGGGACTTGGACCCATGATCTTGTGTCTAGTAGTGAAGATGTTTTATGATTTGACCACTGAACTTACCAGGGTTAGATGGCAGGTTGCGTCATTTCTCTTGAGCTTATCTGAATCAACTATCCAGCTGACACTGATAATATTGGTGGTCAAGTGGTAGAACATTTGCACTTGCAAGCAGGATGTCGGGGGTTTGAGTCCCACCTGAGTTAGCATTGGTTTCTCCCAGAGGCAGTAAAGGGCAAAATACCCAGTGTAAAAAAATGTTATCTTTCCAATGGCCCCAAAAGAGTTATGTCCTATGTCATACCCTGCATTGTTTGACACAGAGTCACTTGGACGTGAGATTTCATCGTTTGGCTTACGTAGCGCAAACATTTTTTGGATTGGGTTTCCCCCACAACTTTGTGAACACTTCAAGAAGTAATGGCCATTATTTTTCTGAAGTTATTTACATGTCATTTTTTTATTATTATTGTCATTATGAAGTCATTCTGGTAATGAAACCAAGGATTCCTCAAAATAGCCCTTGGCACTGTAGCTCATAAGCCTGAAGAAATGAGATAACGAGAAGAAGTTACAGTTGTAGAGGTGGCAAGAAAACTCAGAGGAATATTCCGGGTAAAATCACGGAATCAGGTAGAGACTGATAACCTAATCCACGTTTGGACCGGGCCGGGAATTGAACCCAGGCTGCAGATGAGACATGAAAAAAAGAAGTACTACGCCAACCTGACTCCTCATATTTAATGTGTACACTTTCTTCTTGAATATTTACAGATACTGATATTCTTTTGAAATATTTGAAATTATTCTTTAAATATTAAATTTGAATGTCATCAAATTAATTTAGAGTGAGTTAAGTTCCAATGACTGACTTTCAGAAGTTAAGTTGGCCTGTTGCAGTGTACATGTATATATGTTCAAAATCAAATTGAGCCTAGTAATCCAGCAATCTAAGCAAAGAAATCCAAAAATCTATTCAAAGACTTAGTTCTACCCAAAGAAACATAATGAAACAATAATGTATTGATATTTTGTTGTGTTATAGTATTTAGTAGTACTATTTTGTATAGTGTACATGTATTCCTGATGATTGCAAATGATCGTTAGGTCTTTGTAGCAAAAAATTTCAAAGGGCACAGACAGTTGCAAGCTAATCCAAGTTCAAGTCAATAAAGTAAAACACCTACTTTTACCAAAGACAGCGCTTTGTACTGAGCAGCCCAGGCCTGTGTTGTTTAAGAATGATACATACAGGAGCCATCTGCAGCCGTGGCTTTGTGTGAGGATTAGTGCATACCACACATACATTCTATTGACCATGCAGCTGCTGGTTCAATGGGGCCTGCTGCTGGACAGAGCTTTGCATGTTACCCCCAACATTTTATTGTAAAATAAGTCACCAATTGTCTGAGATCTGGTTGCCAATGCTAGGCTTGACTGTGTAAAGTGATGTGATTCTAGTATCAAATTTTCACGCTCTTGATTTCATTGATTTGTTCTCTGCATTTGTTCAGCCACCGAAGGGGACGTGCGCCTAAGTGGTGGTCGCTCTGTGTTGGATGGGCTAGTGGAGATATACCACAAGGGCCAGTGGGGAGCAGTCTGTAACGATAATTTTGATACTGACAGTGCGGCCGTTGTCTGCCATCAACTGGGCTACCGTGACCAACTGTCCCTGTTTTCGAGTGTTGGTTACTTGAGAAGAAACCCTTTGGTGTGGCTGAGGGACCTGAGTTGTCAGGGCTATGAGGAACGCATCTCCGAGTGTGTTGCTTTGCTGGGGGAACCAGTGGCATGCCAAAGCAGTCGCATGGCGGACGTCAACTGCGACGGTCACCCTTTTGCCAAGAGTAAGCTTCCTTACCTGCACTTCATCGCCTCACAGTTTTGACCCCATTTTGTCATTATTGAAACTGTGTATGTCATTTCTCCTTTAATAAATAGAAGGCAATATGTCAGATTAATCCCTTGCACGTTTCCAAGAGTTTAAAAGTCAAGTCACTGTGATCCAAGAAATTTGTTGCTGCATGCTACATGTCACAAAAAAGGATTGGGAAGAAACTTTTATGACTTTCAGGATTGCAGATGTTTTTGTTAGGAGGATGTACTGGGTAAATGTAACTAATGTTGCATGATAGTGAGCAGCTAGTCCATTTCAGTAGGTTCGTCAACATTTGATATTGGCTACAAGCCAGAAAAAAATTATCAATGTTTTACTGCATTGTGATATTTGTAAGCTTTCATATTTTTTATTTCTGTTACTGCAATAATCACAAATTTTGCCAAAGAAAAGTGGAATTAAAATTGACTAAACCAGAATTCATTTCACCTGTTTGGTCCCCGTAAGAGCAACCAAATGAGTAATCCAAAAAGTGGATAAAAGTGTTGCCCTACGGAAAACCAGATTTATTGAAAGATAGAAATTCCAACTTTTAATATCCACTCCACAGTAAAACCTGCAATTCAGTTTAACATAAGAGTACATGTTTGTCACATTTCATATTTTTATACTTGCAGTCAACACAAATTGTCCTGTTTGTCTTTACTGTCCTAGCTTACGAAGCACGCCTCAGTGATGGACCTTATCCCAACCAGGGTCGCTTGGAGCTGTTCTACGACGGTGCTTGGGGCACCGTCTGTGATGATGAGTGGGACTTTAAGGATGCTGAAGTGGTTTGCCGGCAGCTGGGCTTTCTTTCAGCCGTGGTCCCTCTTAATGGTAAGGAGACCAGCAGTCTGTATGGATCGGGGGAAGGAGAGATCATCTTGTACGAGGTGGGCTGCGATGGTACCGAGGACAGCATCATCAAGTGCAAGCTGTCTTACCCATATTACGTTCTGTGCGATCATTCTGAAGATGCTGGCGTTGTCTGCTTCAGTGAGAACTACCCAAGTGAAGACCCACGGCCCAAAGATTCCGGTAAGAATTCTGTTTGCTCAGGCTTGATGTCCGGTAGTTGTACCCACTGTAGCTGGCAGAGAGTGGCATTGGTTGTCTGCCGCTGGATATATTTTCAACCTGTGTGAGGTTTGGGCATTAAAGTTAAACCTAACCCTCCCTGAAAAATCTAACGGGTGATTTTTTTAGATGTTTTTTTGCTTGATTCAGCAAGGTAGAGCCCAGCCATTAACAATTTACTCACAGTTTGAAAGGCCCTTGAAAGTGATAGTACAGGGAATCTCTTGGATATTAAAGGTGTATTGTGGAAGATGCCTGGAGGCTCCTTGCTTCAATCCATACTTGATGCAGGTGATGCATGGCTGCTAAGCTCTGGTAGGCATTCTGCTACCCATCTTCTGTTAGTGAATTTGGATTTATCTATTGAGATTACCATCTACATTAGTCACACATTTGAATGTAAGAGGCAGCAACATTGAATGATTTCCATCCAGAAACTGTCCAGCTGTAGTTTTGGGGTTTTTTTTTTACGGAATATATTTCCCCCAAGATGTTAAAAAGTTCTGCCAGGATGGTATCTCTGCAGCCGTCATGTCATTTTTTTTTTACTTTGTATCCACTACAGGCAATGGGGGTGGTTTATCAAGTACCGCCATCCGCAACATTGTCCTTGGGGTCCTGGTGGGTGCCAAAGTCCTCCTGCTCTTGGTTTGGTGTGGTTACAAGTACAGCAAAAAGATGGCTGAGCCCCGCATTGTGGTGGTGGGCCCAAATCAGGGATTCACCAGTGCGGGCATTGACCAGTATTCTGCTGTCAACCAGAATGAGGTATTCACCTTGAAGTAATTTGTGATTATTCAGCATTTGTGATCATCAGTATTTAAAGTACAGCTGCAGTGAAGTTTTCTTGAAAATTGTTTTCATTCAATGTATAAAAACTATTCAATGCGTCTTTTAGGTTAACTATTTTGAAAAGCACATTTACTAAAACCTTTGAAATTATCCCTGCTGTCCTGGACAACTGAGGGCGCTGTTGCTGTGAAGTCATCCAGGGAAGACATAGTCAGTCCATAGGTTTTTTCTGTTCAAATTGTGAATCCAGAATTCACTCAGGGAAACATTTCAGAGAGAGGGTTGGTTGCTTGCTAACTGGTGTGTCCCTTCTCAACAATGAGTCACCATAGAAGAGAACATTTAGGCCGGCTACCTCTCCACATTTTTGTACATTGAGGTTTTATTCCTGGGATGACATTACAGTTGCTCAAAAAGATGGAAATACTCATTTGCGTAAGAACCAGAAAGGTAGCAAACCCCTTTAAAATAGTGGAACAGAACTTGAAAATGGGGACAACTGAGAAAAAAAAGGTGCATTTTGAGGTTTGTATAAATTTCCAAAAATGTCATTGCAGCTGCTTTGTAAAAATTATTGGATGCTGTGATTTGGAATATGATGTTTAAACACACCTCTCACTGGTTCTTATTTTTGGTTGGCTGAACCACGTTCAAAAGGGTTTGCTAATATACATGTAGTTTAGTACATGACATGAAAGATATCTACTGGCCAGACCTTTATCTTTTACTGGCTTTTTTCTTTCCCTCGCTCTCTTAAGGATGCACCACCAACATACAGCGATGTCACCAATAACCCTGGTAACTTTCTCCCAGTTGATGGCACGGAGCCAGCCAAGCCTTCCTCTCCACCACCAAATTATCAGTCTTCTCTTGCCAAAGAGGGAGCTTCAGCCGATAATCAGACAACATCTATTTAAAATTAACATACATGCACACTCACTTGCACCTGAAGCCTCTAAAAACTGTTGTCCAGTAAGGTCCTTGTAGAGACCGGACTTAATCCACATAAGATTCTCACTGCCTGCATGTTATGGCCCTCTTTCAGGTCCCCACTAGGAATGTAAGGTTGGCTCACACATTTGTAACCACAGCTGACCTGACAGAATTTATCTGAACTGGATCTACACGTAACTGGACAAAGTCAAGGTTTTTTGCCAGGATTTCGGAAACTGGCCATGTAAAGAAGAAAATGTGGCTTTGTTCATGTACATATGTATGTGCATAACTGTACATGAACACATGTACATGTTCAATGTGCAACATGACAACCCGCATGCAAGGACATTCCATTATTTTCAATGGCTACTGTCATCAGCTGCAGTGAAATGAAAGATATACAGTAAACTAAACTCAGGTTCAGTCGGCACTCTTGGTACCCCCAAAATTTGTGACGACTTACACGTAGGCCAACTTTTATTGTGGTGCAGTGGCCCCCACCTTTTTGACGGGGGGGGGGAGGCCTGGCCCCCCCTCTTTCTCGATGGGGGGGTCCCCTACTTCTTGCAGGACCTATAATTGGGTGGGGCTCAATGGATCATGTTAATGGCTGACGCCAGATGGTCTAACAACTCCCCCCCCCTTCCACTTTGAAATCATTGTGCTGCCGGTGCCAAGCAGAGACTGGTAATCACTGGAATCAGTGAACTACTCACGCTTCTTTGGCAAGACTCTTCTGCCATCGACTCTAACTGTAACTTTAGTGTATTAAATGGAAAAAGCTGAAAAAAAAACAACAACTCAGGTTTATTTTACTGAAAACTCTTTTTGATACTGTGTAGGTAAACATGAAAAAAAAAGCATGTGATACATAAACTGTCTAACTGTAGAGGGCACACTTCAATGCAACTGGTCTGTCCAGGTCACTGGAACACTATGCTCAAGCATGAAACACAGTCCACGAGTAATGAGTTTTGTCAATAAGGTAATGGGGAAAAAGACTCCAGAAATATGGATGACTTTAACTGAGAGTCAGACTGTGGTGTAGGTTGTTCACTAATTTATATACAACACCAGAAGGAAAACCATGAGCAGATATATTTTGGTTTTGGACAATCTCAGACTGATTCTGGAAGCTTAGAGGCAAGAATCAGATGAGACTTGTGGGGGTATGTGCTCAGTATGTGCCAGTGGGGCTGATACTAAGACCATTAGCCCAATACAGTTCACTGTACATTTCAAATGACGACTTGCACAGTGAGGTTTTGGGGCTATGATAGGGATTCTAACTTTAAGGGTGTTTGAAGTTCCCTGGAGTGGATTTTTCTGATGTATCTTGTCACAAGTGCCATGCTTGGAAAGACTTGCCTTTTTTTAATACGAAGCTGGCCTAAAATGCCGCATAGTGGCACAAGATGGAGAACTTCACTGTGGATATATGTTGCGTAAGTAATGCGCCTGCACAGTGCATATTAATGCACAGGTGCAGGTGCTGGGCCAGGCACCTGCACATTAACGTGCACTGCGCAGGCGTATTGCTTGTTTGCTCGAATGGTGCCCATGGTGATTACACCTGTTTGGCAGAGTTCCTCATCTTATGCCGCTATGTGACACTATAGATCTTTGGTCAGGATCTATCCCTGAATTATGTCACCTTTTTTAAAACACAGCTCACATTGTATTCACATAATCCTAACTCTCTTTGGTACATGTATGTGCAAAACCATCTTAAAATTGGAGGACTCAGGACTGTATGCCCCTCTGCGAGGCAGCAGATGGTCACCGTAGTGTCCGTGATTTGATTGAGTCGGCTAACTGATGGAGATAACTTGGTGTTACAGTCAAACGTGATCGATAAACTAAACCTTAAGATGGTTTTCGGGGTTACATATTGACATTCAGCATATGGGTAACAGGGTATGTAATGCTAAAAGCCCTTACACAAATGAAACTTAGTCCATCATTGAGCGACTTAGTCAATACAGTTTTGGACAGTGTCTCCATTTAACTCAAGATGTTTTAAGTTTGCAACTCTTGCTTTTCTGTCTCCAAATCATGATTTCATTTACTTTATACAGCAATTGCACCTGTGTAAAAATTAAGATCACATATGAGAGGGAGTGTTGAGAATTTGGAATGGTACCCCAGTATATGAGCCATGTCTCAGACTGCCCACATTTTATTTTATACTGCAGTCAACTACATGTAAAAAAGGCTTTGAGTTAGTTTTTTGATACATTTTAAGGGAAAAGAAAGTTGTACAAAGTTTGCATGTTAGAAAAATAATCCTTTGGAGCCTTCTAAAAGAAGGCAAAAACACAGTGACCTAAGCTTCTTGCTCACACAGAGAAACTTGGTTCAAATCTCATATTGGTAACTTATTGAACCGTGGTTGAACCAGTCACCTCATTGTCGCATCAAGTGATTAAAACAATTCCTGTAATAAAAAACATTTCATTCTTCGAACTGGGTTTTTACAAGAATGTGAAACTCATAAAGGTGAAGCTGGTGGTGAGCTACATGTAAAGACCATCCTGATGGTTGTTAGCTTGCAAAAGTTTCTTAAAGCACGATTTAAGAACTAACAAATCTGGTTCATGCTGCGATTTTATTGTCGGAGCAATTCAACCGAACTGAAAGTCCAGTTGAAATTTGAATATACTGAAGAATTCAGTAGGGTTTAATGGTGTTAATAAAAATCAGTTTATGATATACTGGCTTCTAAGGGCATTAAATGATGTTGATTAAACTATTACTTTTAAAAACTTTAGCACTTTTGGCTTTATCATGTACGTCACCACTAATGCCCTTTACAAATTTATACAAATGTGGGGTATATCTTCAGGAAAACCCCTACAAGAAATTTTCAATGGTTTATTTTGCGCTCTGTTGGTAACATGATTTGCAGCATCTCCATGTGAGACTACGGCATTCATAAGTATCAAACACAGCTACGGCTCTTCACCACTGCCTCTTTTGATCAAAATTCGAAGCTGTAGTTGTAGGAGACTGGACTGGAACATGGCTATCCGTGTCATGTGCCATAGCATGCAATCCCATGTGTTAAGTCAATTGATAAACCGGCAGGGCTTCACTGAACATTTGTGCTGTTGATGCCCCAGGCAATTTATGGAATCAGTTTTTAGAATGAAGGGAAAGAACTTGGCCACATGTTGTTCAGATTTGATGCCTTACTTATCATCAGGACTCCATGATTTCTAGATCAAACAAATTTGGGTAACTTTAGAACTAATTAATTAAAGTAAGAACTCTTTTGAGAGCCAGGAACTGCTTAGTTCAGGTGTGCAGTGTCACGTGTTACAAATCAATTCTTGCCAATTTCCTTTTTGCCCTCCATGAGTGCATTGCTCGCATGGATTTGTATGTAAGGAAAAACACCAACAGCTAATTAAAGTTTAGTCATTTAGGGGCATACAGTGTTTATAGTATGCTCAACTCATGTTATCTTTATATTCTTATGTTTTTGTGGGCCTGTAAGGTAAACATAATAAATGGTTTTCTGAAATAGAATTTTAGATTTTT
This sequence comes from Acanthaster planci, assembly GCF_054643075.1. Classification (NCBI taxonomy): domain Eukaryota; kingdom Metazoa; phylum Echinodermata; class Asteroidea; order Valvatida; family Acanthasteridae; genus Acanthaster; species Acanthaster planci. Next base: position 16,961,064 of record NC_141782.1, read on the forward strand.
AAGCCTTAAAGAGTTGCTAAAATAAATTGTTTTAACACGGACCTCTAAAATTGCACCTTTTTGTCACAGTAAACCTTATTGTCAACTTTTATGTCACTATATCAAAGGGTATTTTACCACTTTTGGGTTTTTTGCTAATGAGCTTTTCCATATTCATTAGCAATAGGAAAGCACACATGTAAACAAAGCATGATGTCATGATGTAGATCTGTATATTTTTGTGCACGGATCCCATTACATGTAATTTAAAGGTTACTTTAGTGTCCATATCGTGTGTTATTGGGAAAAGTGATTATCATGGAATACTTGGAAATGAAGAATTCAAGTTTTTGGGATGCCACACCCTTATTTGTCTTCCAAAGATGTCTCAAATTATATTCGTATCTAGAGAGAACAATAAATACAAAGTTTCTGAAATGAACCTAAAGTTTAATTGTCTGTTGTTACAAAAATCCAGCTTTTGATCTTACAAGTCTTTAATAAGTTGGTTTGAATACTTTGTGGCCTTCCAAATTTAGAAACTTGATGTACAGGACATCCCAAATCATTTTGATTTCACTCTGAATACTGGAACACTGTGATTGAGTGTAACTGCATATTCAGTACATTAGAAAGATTTTGAATCGATGGGATGTTGACAGAACCATCAAAGGTTTTCAACAGTAATCCAGGTGAGAGGAGATTCTTTTCAGCCCTTCTTCTTTGCTTAACAATTTGCTTATCAATTGTAATTTGCATTCTTCAATAAAGAAATGTTTCACTGCTTTAGTTAGAAATCAGAATTTCACAGAGGTACGCCACGTGTTAAGTTGGTAAATCATTTTGATTCCAAAATGTAAATTGCTTGGTTCAAGTCCAATAAGTTGTTTGTTTCATGAAATGAGAATGTGCCTTTTCCTGTGCCTTATTAGTCAGTATTGTGTATTCTGTGCAATGGATACATGCTGTACTGAGGAGTCGAACATTGTTACACACACTTATTTACAACGTAATAGTACACTGTACAGCAACATGCTTCACTCTCTATGCATGCTTTGCATACCATGTAGTGTGGCGCAGAACACAGCAACACTGGTGAGGAATGGAATACCGGGACTCTGAAATATGGAACCAGTGATTGTCACTGCACCCAATCAGACTACTCGTCGCTGTTAAGAATGGAGACTTGTACAGAGAATAACCCTTGTTTGAAACGGGCCCCAAATAGGTTATGGTATTACCTGAATTATGATGTAGCTTCAGGGTTGTTATATGGGGTTGTTAGCTTAAAGGAAGGAGAACAAAATGTTTGGTCGACGGGGGTTGGCTTGTGTGCCGTAGTGGGTAAGGAAATGGATAAGTGTTGGTTTACTTTGTTGGAAACTTGGAGGGTTTTTTCTTAGTTGTTTTTCTTTTCCTTTTCAACTTCTTTCCTATTAGAAAGATCAATTTTGAAGGGTTATTAGATTTACTGCCCGAATTTGTAGCCCTGAGGTATATTTTATTTAAGGACAAAGCTCACTTTAATATATTCTTGATATTTCGTCCTGGTTCTAAACGGGTTATTTTCTGTAAAAACCTTGTTTGTTAACAGCGGTGGGTTGTCAGATCAGCCGGCTAGTGATTGCCATATGTGAGGCTTAGGGGCTACAAAATAGAAATCAAAGTATCATATGAAATTAGAAAAGTGTTTGAAAGCAGTTGACAGTGTTTAAAACCACCATGTGATGGGGTTCTTTCACAATGATAATGGGTAAATTGTCTGGGGCTATTTAATGTAAATGGTTGATAATCATGACAAGCAGTGTACAAGGGACTCCAAGCATGGATCTATGATTCACGTGATAACATTACTCCTGGCTCACAGGATGACTCAACACTCAATCCAATAGGTCCTTCATAATCACAATGCGCGAAATCTGTCGACCCAATGTGCATTTGGAATGGGTCGACAGAGTTTACACCTTGTGACTGGCCAATGCATTGCAAACTCTTGGAGGTGCACTATTGTGAAATGCCCATAGTACAAGTGCAGATCCAGAGGAACATTGAACACAGCTAGCATGTGGGGCTCTGGACAGTTTAGATCATCATTGTACTTTATTTTATACTTGAAAGGATTCCAGGTTGGAAAAGTACCTTCATATTATTTGCTATTAAAATGTCCTTCATTGTTCCACCAACCCAAAATCTTGGTATTCCACTGTGTAAGTGGTATAGGAGAATACATTTTGAGACAAGGCATACTTATACTTGTGATGAAATCAATGCCTGTGCAGAAAAATTTGAATTCCAGTTCATGGTCTTCCAGTGAACAGAACCTTCAACCAACAGGTCTGAAGTAAGTACTGATGGAAATATTCTTAAACTTGCTTTTTTCTTGATTACAACTCACCACTGCACACAACTGACACATCATGTAACGAAGGAATAAAATAAAAATACTGTAGCGTCAGAGCTGGATGACCAGTGGGGGTGCTAGCATGGCTCCACGGTAGAGCTGTATAGTGGGCCCCTACCAGTCAGCCAGGGCAGGGATACCCATCGCTGTGGTACCTGCGAAGTTTATGGAAGCACTTCTTTTGGGTGTGTTTTGGAGTTCATACCAGACAAGAGTAATGTATTGAAACTAAATGGCCGAAAGCCAAAAAAACCTAAGTAGAAGACTCTACAGTGTCTTTTTTCAGAGTGAGCAAGACCCATAGAGGTTGTCAATGTTGCAATGGTGGCAGCAGTGGGATGCTGAAGGGGAAGACAGATGAATTTTTCTCAGTGTTTTTTTTTTGGCGTGTACAACCTGAGTCACATTGGTCTCAGTGGCATCTGACTCGCCACTCGGCCGGGATGCAGGCTGGAATAGGGCCTCAGAGATTGTGGGTCAGCCTGGTGGACAGGGGACAACACCGCATTTTTCAAGGATCAGTTTAGTGAAAAGACACTGTTCCTCACTGTTGATGAACTGGACTCCTTTTTCAAGCAGGTCAGCCAAGAGAGTTTTACTCTGGAAGCTGTGGGCGGGAAGGGAGCAGTGACAGTGAGCCAGGCCAGACGGTTGAGCGACATACCATGCATTGTCTCCACGGACATGGTACGTGCTGTGTCCCCCACAGAACTGCCCTGTGTTGTAGATGGCGGCGAAGCAGACTTAATTATGTTCCAGTCGGAACATTGTTGAGTTGCACCTTTAAATGCAACAGAAGCAGAGCTTAGTTTCAGGACACTTGATGTTTCTGTCGGTTCACCTAGTGTTGGGGTCCACAGGGAACCACCCCATGTTGAAGACGGCATCATGGCAGACATTCTGTTCCAACCGGAACGTAGTGAAGCTGTGTCGTTGCAGTGGGGGCGGGGCTTCATCCTGGGACTCTTCTTTCCCAAACTACAAGAAGTGACAGTGTCCACAGGGATGCATCCCATGCTGACAATGGCAGCACGGCAGATACACTTTTCCATTTGGAACACAGTCAAGTTGTGCATGCCATTACAATAGGGTTGGGGCTTCATCATGTAGCAGGGGCAGAAACCCATCTAAAGACATCCAACAGCCCATGCCGTATTCCTTTCTGGAAGGAACTCAATTGGCGAACAGAAGTCCACCGGCAGCCACCACCCAGCGACGGGGTATCTCGACACCCACATTTCTATAGCAATTCCTGTTTTCTAAATTAATGTTTGGCTACAAGCATTTTTCATCTATTTCCTTTTTTTGTGTAAAAGTTGCCAGTGCTAGTGGGTTAGACCTCTGCGGGCACCAGGTCGCTGGTGCTTGCCATCTTGTTCTGGGACACACACATGAGAGTCCTTGAAGATGGCGGTGTAGCATTGGTGCTGAATGACCGGTGGGGGTGCTAGCATGGATCCACATACAGCCCACAGACATATAAGTTTACACGTCTAGCTGTGATTTTGGAAAGTATGGGCATGGAGTGTGTTTTATTTCTCCATGGTATGGGCAAGCAAAGAGCGAAACGGTGGATGGCAGCCCACGTCCAGTACGCGTTACGCCAAATGCACTTACGTTGCCTGTATTTGTTTACTAATTCCAAATACGTTCACCTTTTTTGCTCTTGGGTACTGGTTTATCTTCTTTTCAAATGTAGCAACTGAAAGCATTTTTACAATAATTTATTATTATTTTGAATTCCTATGTGCCAGATAAAAGTAAATAGAGGATTTTTTTAAAATTGAAAATTGGCATCATAGAATTTTATGCCTGGAATTCTTCAACGGTGCATAAATTACCTTTATTGAGGGGTGAATTTTGCTCATGGTTTTGATTTTATTTGGGCGCCGCGAAGATCACAAAAACCCTGTAGTTTTGAATAGGACCTGGCGGTCTATGCGTTTACATGTCTGTTGTAGAGCCGTGTTGTGGGCCCCTACCAGTCAGCCAGGGAGATCCGTAATTTCCAAGGCACCAATACAGTGGTGGGCAAGTTTGATTGATGACCATACAATTACTTCGACTAACTCTGATCGAACACATGCTAGTCGACGATGGTTGGACTAGTTTGGCCAAATATTTGCAACCAGCCCATCGAGGTTGGTTGCATCGTTTAATTGTTTTCATAAACAGTGCAGAAAGGACCACTTATAAGAAAAATGCCTGGAAAATGCCATTTTCAACATTATTTTTGCTACTCTGACCTTCCTGTGGCCACTTGTTCTCCCCTTCCGCCAAATGACCTGACAGTGGTTGTTTATAGGGTCATTCGCACTTCACCTTGTGTACATATGCACTTATGTCACGTACCAACCACTAGTTACCGGTACTGAACTTGTGGTCCTTGATCAAACTTGTCCAGTACTGTTTTTTGGAAGCACATTAAGTGTTCATAGTCTGCACTTTGCATGGTCTGAGCTTGAAGGACCTAACGCTACAAATTACTACTTCTGGCCAGGGCACCCTCCATTGTTACTCATACAGAGAACAATGAAGTCATACATTCATACATAGTGCCACTACCAGAGCACTGTATGGTACATTGTCTGATCTATTGTATTTTATGGCTTCAGAGAACAATACGGTCGTAGCAAATAGTCTCACAAGTGACAGCACTGAATACTACATTTTACTAGTTAGTAGTACTAATTAGTATTCAGGGCTGTTAGGGTTAGCTAACAGACTCATAATACCATGGTTTCATATTACACACAGCAGAAAATGTAGCCACAGAGAGCTGGCCCATGTCAACTCAAGTTGTGGAACTCAAGCCCAACGCCAAAGACAGAGACGGGATTTGAAAAACCATGGTTGGGGTAGTTTTAAGAAACTTTCTTAAAACTTGTACATTTATCAAAACAGCTTTGTTTGTAAACAAGATTATTCTGTTTCGTTTCTTTGGACCCAGGGAGTGACAATTAACTGAATTTGTTTTTATTTCCTTTTGGGGAGGGGGTGGAGACTTGTGGAGATATAAGTAACAAGGGTTAGGGCATTGTACGGTTATTGGTTATTGATCTTTTTAGCTCCTCGTAGATTTTGAAATGATTCTTTGTTGACATCAAGCAGATTCATGTGGTGTGTGGCCAAGATGAATACGAGAGAAGGCGTCGGAAGTGTTACATACCATTTGCCCAATTTCCGCACTCAACACCAGCAACCCTGCCACTGACTGCAGCAGAAGTGCGTGTATCTGACGCATGCTCACTGCACTGCACATAAGAAGGCGTGGTACGAAAGGGTGCTCCGTTCACGTGGTGCTATGCTGTTGCCCGCGCACCCAAGTGGTGGTGGCCTCAGCTATGGTTCGTGACGCGTGGTATGGTATGGTAGGTTGGCGACATGCCCACCCCAAGAATCCAATGAGCTTCCATGCACGATGAGGCATCCTCGAAGATTTCTACCCGTCCCTAGGTAGGCTTAGCACTGGTACGCATCTATACTTGTGGGATGGGCCCAGGGGCAGCTGCAAAGATCGTACAAGCGCCTAGCTAGCGCCGCGGCGCTATGTGATCTTTGCTACGTACGCCTAACGGTCATAGCATCCAGGACACATCACGCCAACTGGTTTGCGCCTCGCGTGGGGAGATTGACGCAAATTTAAACCCAACCCATGAATGAAAATATTTCCCGACTGCCTCCTTGAAAGCCGTGACAGATGTTGCATCGACCACAGATTGTGGCATGTTGTTCCAATCCCTTACTGTTCTGTCGAAGAAGGTATTGTCAAAAACCTTGGCTCATCAGTCATGAGCCATTAGGCCCACGCCTATTCGCGCTTTGCGCGATGCTGCCATAACGTTAGGCATACCATGGAGGTAGGGATCTACTGCTACCGCCGTACAGGTACATGTAAAATCACGTCAACGCAGCTTTTGAAATGTTGTCCATAAGAGATGAAGCAGCGCACGCAAAATTACTAAGCAACATACTGTGCATGTACAGGAGAATATTATAATTGTGAAAAGCTGCTAGATCGATCGAGGTTCTGCTTGCCTACATGTAGGCCTACATGTACATGTATACCTGACGAGTTCTACATGTACACACGTACGAGATTGCCAGGTTGGACGTTGTCTTCATTTCATTACAACGTAGTACGGTCAGGGAGTCCACCTGGGCTAACTACTGGAAGTTCCAGGTGCGGCTGAACAGCCCAATCACTGGGCTATACAGCTGGCTCGACTGTTTATACAGTATAGTCATCTACCTCCTGAGTACCGGCATGACTCTTCATTTTTTTCCAAAACTATTCAAGTAAGTCTGTGGCATGTATGGAGCAGTCTTCATTAGATTTTCAATGAGTCGCCCTCATGAGCAATTTTCAGTCAAAACTAGAAGAACCATTATTGCAATTATAACCCCCCAAAATCAAATTAACCAGGTACCACTTTTCTGAGGGCCGCCTTGATAATCTCCGAAAGAGTGAATTCAGGAGGAATTTCTACCAAGTAACAAGGACCAATAGGGTCTGCTCTTTTGATGTCACATATGGTTTCCGTACGAGTGGCTTCTAAAACTGTGTTTGGCTGTCAGTACAAAAGTAAAATTCAGAAAGTGTGATCAATCCCACACATTTCCAGTGTATCAGAATTCCTGATGATAATACTACAAAATACTAAATGAAAATACAACCCTATTTAAAATAAATGAGACAAATGCCGATTTTGAACAAACTGAAAGTAAAATCTAAAACCAGGAAAAGGAAGAAATCTGATATAAAATATCATACATGGAATTTTTAGTGTTTATTTTACATTTTGAAAGGGTTACCTTCTCATTTACTTCAGACACGACTTGAGAAACTATACACACTGTATGTAGAAATAACAATTTATTCATGAAGTTTCAACGGATCAGAAAATCCAAAATGCATGCCAAGGGGAAATTTTGAATCTCCCTGAATTAAGCCAGAGGTGTACTGCATTACGATAGGTCCTTAATCAACATGGTTGAGGTTTCTTAAGTGTGCATAAAAAAAATCATGTTCCTTCCTGCTAACATGTGGGCGCATTGAAAGAGTTTGAGTAATCTCCAGTGAGTTTGTATATACCGGTAGCTATACAGCTGCAGCTTTTTTTCTTGTAGTGCCCCCTTAAAAAAATGGGTACACCCTGGTGTGGCTTTCAGAAATAGTGGAAATAAAATTTCTAAAAATTGCATTAATACTGAGTCACACATTTTAGCTGATAAAGTTGGAAATGCAACACCACTTTACGCAGGAAGGATTGCGTGATGTCTGTTTGATGAAGGCCATCTGTGTTGATATCAAGTTGTGAATGAAAACTTACCCTAATTTTTTTTTTTTTTTAGCAAGCGCCCGTTCTTCATTCACCTGTTGGTGCCTGTAATGCTGCGATCTCACACCACTCAACTATTCTTGAAGTGCTCTCAGAATGGCTAAAGTTGCTCTCTTTCACACTATCATGCCGATATGTTTGATGTTGGTTAGTCCCGTAGCTGCACAGGAAAGTACACGTAAGTAAAAGAAATCCTAAGAAGTGGCAATCCTTTCCGTGTCCATGCATTTTTATTTATTTAGCAGCAGGCAACACTTAGGTACAGTGACCTCACGCTCTGGGTTGAGTCACTACTAACTCAGTAGCATGTGACCTAGTGGTTAAGGTTTGTAGCTTCTGAATATAGGGTAGGGGGTTCGAATCCAGCTGGTGGCAGCATGTTGTGATCTCGGGCAAGTCACTTTACCCCTATGTGCCTCTTTCCACCCAGGAGTAAATGGGTACCTGTGAGGGCAGACATGGTTATGTTTAGCCGTTTGGGCCAAAATGGCATCAGGCTAGTATATTCCCCTGGGAGCTGAGATGGTTTCAGGAATGTTTAGATGATGTGAGCCCAATGTGCAGGGATAAAAGTAATAAGTGCATGGAGACATTCCGTAATATGTGGTGTATAAGAACTGACTATTATCATTGTTATTTATTACTGTGGTGACTTCCTCACAGAGGAAAATACCTCATGTTCTCCCACTGCTTTCACCCGCAGCCCAAGAATATGATCTGCGGTTGGTTGGCGGCTCATCCTATAGGGAGGGACGGTTGGAGATTTTCTTCCAGGGAGAGTGGGGAACAGTGTGCAGTGTATTGAAAATGCCAGAGGCATCTGTGGTTTGTCGTCAGCTAGGGTTCTCTTATGCATCTGGAGTCCAGTCCTTTGGCCGTGGAAAAGGAAATATAGTCATTGACAATTTGAATTGTAATGGCGATGAGGCCAGTATACTAGAGTGTTATCACAATGTGCTTGGCATGACGAGCTGTAACCACTGGAAGGATGTTGGGGTCATCTGCTCTGATGTTCTCAGCACAGAGATACCAACGACATACAATCCTGGTAAGTTTGACAGAAATCATTTCAGCCTGTCCATGGACAAGAAGCTGGCGAAAGCTGAAATCCAGTGTGATCATCAGCCTAAGGCCACAAAGCCAGTTCAGATTTCTAACTTTCCATTGGCACATTTATATAAAAGATTTGTTTCATTGTAAATACTGTGCACATGTCTAAGGGAACATTTTAAAATAAAATTGCACATGTCCGTGCAATTAAAGGAGAAACTGTTGACATCACTTCTAGAACTTTTCAGGAGTTCTGCTTCTGTAGTTAAAAGTTGTCAGATTTGAAGTTGTTTTTTTAACGGCAGAACAAACATTATTCTTTAATTACATGTGTATTGGTACCCTGTCTGTGATTTTGCAAGCATTTCTAACTTTGAAAAGTGCAGAGCAAACTGCCTTGGCATATTAAACGTAGCTTAGCAGTGATGATGAGTGTTGCCAGAAAGGGGGAAAGCCCTTCAAGGGGGGGAGGAAGGAATCTTCCTCTTCCATTGTTGAGGACATCTGCTCACCGAGCTTTCAATGCAAATTTTCCTTCATAATGTTATGTTGGCCTACATGTACATAACATGGACAGAGAGAATGTTAATACTGACAGAAACTTACCGTATATACATTAAGTAATGGTGATAAATGTATTGCCCAAATATTGAGCTTTTTAATTCTTATTCAGGAATATGACTTGTAAAAGATGAGACAGTTTACTGTATGTTAGTAATGCTGCAGGGCATTATTTTCAAGTATTGCTTATGTACATGTAAGACACTAATAATCGTGGGCATGAATTTACCCATAAACAAACAGAGATATCATCTCATTTAGATGTACACATTCAGGACTGTCAACAGTGAAAAGATTGTAGAATGGACAGAAATTCTGTGACAAATTTCTGTCCATTCTACAATCTTTTCACTGTTGACAGTCCTAAATACGTACATTTAAATGAGATGATATCTCTGTTTGTTTATGGGTAAATTCATGCCCACGATAAGTGTCTTGTCAATTTATAGCAATCACCCCAATACAAAATTATTTTCAATGACTTGTATTTTCTGAATTACATGTACGTACATGCTCTGCATTTTTGTACCCAAGACCATGACAGTGCCTCGTGGAGAAGATGTAAAAACTGAACAAAATATTGCGCTTAGCTGTGCCCCAGTGTCCCCCTTTCAAATCTCAAATGTGTTGCCAATTATACGGATGTGCCCACATGCAGATTCTCTTGGAGTCAGTCAACACAAATTTGATCCAAGCCAGTACTTCAAACACTTTATAACATGAAGGACATACTGTACATGTACACGCAAGTTCTGACTGTGGCACTCCCAATATAGCATCTATACTAGGGTTATTCCCTTGAGTTTGCACATGACCTACAGTTATCATGTACATACACGTACATGTACATGTAGTTTCAAACTAGGTTAGACCTGTGCAGAGTGGCCATTGGCTGTACATGTGGACTCTAGTTCGGCATTGTAGCAAATATCTCTCTGCAACATTTTGGAGTTTTGCAGTAGCAGTGGTGCAGTCTGGAACAAACAAGCATTTGTAAAGCCCAACTTGGTAAAGGACTGTGATTGTGGCACCGGTATGTTGTTTAAAAAGTTGGTGTATTCAGCCAAAAATACTTAAGTGCCCAGGACAAGTATTTTGAAATGATATCATCAGCAAGTGGTTAAATTTGAGGTGCATATGGATTTTGTACATGTAGTTCACAACGCCTAATTTCTCTAAGAATTATTTCACATCATAACATACCGGTATATGCATGACCCACACCACATTAACAGTTTGTGGTCATGTGATATTCTTACCTTTTGAACTCTATATATGCAGATGTACTCTGTCTTAACCACTTCTGTCTTTTGATACTGTAGAAATTGAAGCTATTTTCAAGAATGGCGTATTCCGATTGGCGGATGGACCAGACCCTTATCAAGGCCGAGTGGAAGTGTTTGTTAGCACTGCCTTAGCCTGGATGTCCATCTGCAGTACTGGCTGGGACTTTACCAGAGCGTCATTTGTGTGTAAGAAGCTGGGCTACCGACCGGCAACGTCAGCTGGAACAGGACGCTATGGTGCCAGTGCTGGCCCCATTGCCAACTGCTCAGCAGGGTCATTTGACTACGAAGGGAGCTTTAACTGGGAAAGGGACAGCTGTGTGGTTGTCAATGAAAGCGATGCAACTGGTGCATGCTCTCATGACATGGCAGTAGATGTGGTTTGCAGCGGCACAGAGCCAGGTAAAGTGATTGTCCAGACAGTGTTCGCAAAACAGAAAATGTTAGATTTCCCAATCTTTGGCCGTGCATGTACATTCCACCAATTAAGTTCAGTCAGAGAAAATCTTCTTGATCTCTTCTGCTTTTTGTTACGAGTAATACCCGACTGTCCCAGAAACATACATGTTGCTTCTTGCTGTGAGAAGTTTCCATTGTGTTGAATTTGGAAAACTAAAAATAAGCCGAACTTTCTGCCAAGTCTCTTTACCAGATACGTGTAACATTCACATTGAGATCACCACAGGTGGATTCGTGTGCCGTATGAAAGTAAACATGTCGGCAGTTTTGATTTCAAGAGGCAGAAGGGAACATGCCATGACACTGCAAAGTCTTTGTTAGGATGCATTTAAAGTTTCTCAACAAAGGCCTGTTTGTGCTTGGTGAGGCAAAGCATTATTGCAGGTTATCTGTTGTTCACCAGGTTCTTACAAAACCTTGCTTCGGACATGTACTTCAAACAAATTTTTGCTGTAGGGAAACACACATTTGCGGCCAATTGTCCAGAAAGCTTACATGTAGTTTATGTGTAATGGGTACTGTGTGCCCATTTGTACAGGTCTTCAAATTCCAAAATACTAATCCTGCTTTGCTTGAAGTGTAAGAGATTGCATTTAGAACTCATAATACAGTGTGCACATTAAATAGTCTGTGACACATCATTCATTTGCCCAGACAATTCTAGAATACATTGCAACAGACATGACTGTTGGTTTCATTCAGGCAAGGAGGGGTACATCAGATTTGCTGGTGGGTTGCGACAATTAGAAGGCCGAGTGGAAATTTACAACCAAAATGTTTGGAAGGGACTGTGCTCAGACGACTGGACAATGGCGGACGCCCAGGTCTCTTGCCGGCAACAAGGCTTGTCACCCCCCTCGGAGGCGATTTCAGGGGGGACGTTTGGGAGTAGCAAGGCTGGAGATATCCTGCAGACTTCACTGGACTGCACAGGACAGGAGTTTAGTCTGGTGAAGTGCCCCCAGACACCTAGACCCACACCTTGTACCATTGGTGATGCTGCAGTTCGCTGTGGTGAACTAAGAGAAGGTAAGCATGAGGATGCCCAGTGTGGGAAAGATGTAAAATAGCAAAAAAAAAACCACCTGGTTGTAATTTTGGGCATTGCCTGGCTTTGAGTTAATAAGAGTCTACTGTACATAGACTTTGGCTGTATTGAGCAACAATGACTAGGATTTTGCAGGCTGGAGGACCTGATCAAATCACATCATCCTGTATATCACAGCTTAGCATGATGCAGTAAGACTTTCTCCTTGGGTTTTGTCTCCTGCAGCTCAGGAATTTGATCTGCGACTGACCAATGGCACAACTGCTCTGGAAGGCTTTGTAGAGATAATGTACCAAGGAAAGTGGGGGACTGTCTGCCTTTTGGACAGGGAGCACAGGAATGAGGGGAGAGTTGCCTGCCGTCAGCTGGGCTTCCAGTATGTTGTTAGAGCCACCACCAGGTTTGGACCAGAAGTTGGACAGGTGATGTTGTCTGCATTGATCTGCAATGGCAATGAAGAGCAACTGGTAGACTGTTACCATAATGCACCTGGACAGTCATCATGGTGTGACTATGGTGACGATTTGTGGGTTATGTGCTCCAACGTTGAACCGGAAACGCCACCACCAGAACTCTCACCTGGTGAGCAGCACCGCCATACACGTACACGTTTGAGGAATAATGTCTTTGGTGGTTTGGATTGGTTGGGTCGGGTTGGCTTGGGGTGTGCTTTGTTCATTAATTTGAATTTCGATGTCACTGTTCCAAGCTGATTTCCAGATTTACACATTTAGCAGTGAACCTCTCTGCTAGTGAAAGAGTACAAATTCTTCCAGGGTAATTTTGATATGAATTTTTGGGTTGGAATCATATGCCCCCTGAAAGTTGAAGTACAAGGAACGTGACACTAGTGTCTTACACAGTGGAGAATTGTGAAGATTCAGGAGTTTTTCCTACAAGGAGTTGTGGTAGTAAGGGTGGATTGCCTATGTGTGGTTCTTCAGGAAATTGCCTTCTTCCGTTTTTCTTGCCTTAAATTAAAACCAAGTGTGGACATAGCTTGGCTTTCATTTGACAAATTTGGCAGTTTAAAAAAAAAATTGCTGTACCTACTTTGGCAAAGCTCATTGTTTACTCTTTTGCTTAACTAATAGTTCACAGTAAATTACGACTTGTGAATGGGTCAGACCCCTACCGAGGTCGCATGGAAGTCTTCGTGGGTGAAGAGGGGACATGGGCCACAGTATGCGGTGAAGGCTGGGACTTCAACAGGGCTGTCATGGTCTGCAAGGAACTTGACTATCGGCCCACTACTTCATTTACCACAGGGAATTATGGTGGAGGGACTGGTGTCATTGCCAGTTGCCCAGCATCTGCATACAGGCTAGACTTGGACAACTGTCAAGTGACAAATAACTGCGGTCGTGACATGGATGTTTTTGTTGTTTGTGGCGGCAGAGAACCAGGTAAGGCAAAGTACCAGTGAAATTCTACAGCTAAGATGGGAATTGAAAGAGTGATATCAGAATGGCTGCGTTCTTGTGAAAAGCTGAAGCACAGTTGTTATTACAGGGTGCTTGAAATACGTGTATTTATACTGGAATTTCAGGATGAATTTCTAATATAGGAATTCTAAAGGCTTAACACATTTTGAAACCTAAGCCTTCTTGGGATAGATTAGCCATCCCCAAACCCAAATAAAATGGAGTTTTTGACATAAAAAAGAGGACCCAAGGAATAAGAGGCATTTTTCTTTTCAAAGCGAGTGTGATGCATGCACACATTATGAAATGTGGTCAGTAGTCCACCTTGTTTGCAGGAGATACTACAAAATTATTTTCAACATTTAAAGTTGTGATGTGGTGGATGTACAGGATTGACAAAAGTGATGACGATTGATTGATTCATGGTTTATTGTAAATTGCATTATAGTCATGGGCTAAATTGCAGCAAAATTTGCATTAAATCAAATAATAATTATTCTAAAAAGACGATTATAAAACTGCACAATTTTATAAAATAGTTAAGTTGGTTTGAAGTATTTATTTATTTATTATTATTTATCCTGGGGAAACCTCTCAGTGAAACACTGATTTCCAGAGGTGCCCAGCAATTACAATAAAATCAGTTAAATCCATCAAATATGATAAAATACTAAAAATCCAAAATTCAACTGAACTACTTAAAAACCAAAAATTAAAATCCATGAACCAGCCATGCACACATATTTAAAGCTCAACAGTAACTAATAATTAAAACACCAACACCAAATAACGAAACTCACAAACAGGTAGGAATTAAAACATCAATGATCTGTACGTGTGTTTAAAACTTGACAGTGTTGCGGGTAGTGGGCTCTTAAGAGCTGTGGGCAAGGCGTTGAAAGCGTAAGCTCCACGAACAATGAATCTGCGTTTACCCGAGTTTGATTTACTGAATGGAATGACTAAGGAACCACGAGAGCCTGACCGAGTATTATAATGATGCGAATCAGTGGTATAAATGAAGCAGTTGCACAGTTGCGGTGGTAATTGCATAATTAGACTTTTATAAACCAATATATTTAAATGGAAAGTACGCCTTTCATCCAAAGTATCCCACTCTAATGTCGATAGAACAAGCTCTGTAGGGGTTCTCCGTGGAAGACCGAGGATGAGTCGGCCAGCACTATTCTGAATTTTACTAAGCCCGTTGAGTGCTAGTTTTGAGGAATTTCCCCAGACAGCATCACAGTAATCAAATATAATGTAATCAATATCTGAGAGTACCCATTCTGTAACAAAAGACTCAGCCAACTTTGCTAAATGATCAGTCAATGTAACTGGACGTAGCTTATCCCATGACGGCGGCAGCCCATGTCTGTGACATTTTTTCTACCGTAATTAGGAAAGCTGTGCCAGTCTGTCATGTTCACATGTATTTCAGAAAATTGTCATCTGTTGGAATGAGGTTCATTTCACGGAAAGCAAGGTACCTTTTGAATTCCTCTTTAACCTCAGAATTTGTTGTATCCTCTAGGTTTGGAGGGTCAAATCCGACTAGTCAATGGGTCTGTGCCAACTGAAGGACGTGTTGAATTCTACCATCACAAAGCATGGAGGACGATCTGTGCCGATGACTTGACCTATGTTGGACAGCAGGTCGTGTGCTATGAGCTTGACTTTCCTTTCCCCACTCAGTCCATTCCAGGGGGAATGTTTGGCGAGAGTCCAACCCATGAGATTTTAGAAGCAGTTGTCAATTGTACTTTGCAGGAAATTCGTCTTGAATACTGTGCTCAGTCACCAAGAATGACGCCTTGTGTTGGTGGTCATGCTGCAGTGCAGTGTGGCATATGGAGTAACGGTGAGCACTTTACATTCTTGTAAAGACGTGCACAGTTCTTTGAAAGAGAGACTACACTAGCAAGCTTTGGCTAGTTGAATGGATTCTCAAGCAACACATGTAGCTCTGCAATTCATTTTTAGATTCTGACAGTTTAAATTTGAGAATTTGAGATGTAGGTAATCTTGAGTGTCTGTTCGGAGCAATGTTAGCCTGGACTGATGTGTACATGTACATGTATGTACAACACTGCATACCCAGTGTTGCCTGGGGACTAGTGAAATTTAAAACCTTTTTCAAGTAGGTCTCCAACCTGTGATTATTATTTGACCACTGATGAACTTACTGGGGTTAAATGGCCAGTTTGAGCCTCTGTTTATATTGAGTTCATTTGAATCAACTGGCCAGCTGACATTGCAGAGATTGGTGGTCACCCGGCAGGATATCTGCGCTAGTAAGCAGGATGTCATGGGTTCCAGTCCCACCTGAGTCAGAGTAGCAGTAAAGGGCAAAACACCCATTGTCAAAGAAAAAAACAATTGTCATTTCCCACACACCGAAAGCAAAACTATTTTCATAAAATACTCTGCATTGTTTGACACACAGTCACTTGTGAGGGTTCATTTTTGGATTACTCTTAACATTTTGCTGTGAAATGTCCTAGGCGATTGGAAATGACCCTTAAGCTATTGTAGCAAACAGATTCCCCGAGGATACACAAATTTGTAAGCGAATTCAAGTCAGCATGATAAAACACCCAGACAGCAGTTTGTGCAAAGCAGCCCAAGCCTGTGTGGTTGTGTGATTTAAGAATGGTCTTCACAAGTAGAGTTCGCTTGTAAATGATTCTCTTGTTCACAGACTGTACAAGATAACAGATTGCATGATGGACAAGTCATTCAACAATAAAGATTGTTACATTTCTTGTCATGTGACCCCAAATATTGGATTTTAAACTGAAGTCACAAATTTTCTGAGATCCAGTCAGCAATGTTAGATTTGACTGCATCTAGCAATGTTTGGATTGTAGTAGTATATTTTTACGCTCTTGATTTCATTGATTTGTTCTCTGCATTTGTTCAGCCACCGAAGGGGACGTGCGCCTTAGTGGTGGTCACTCTGTGTTGGATGGGCGAGTGGAGATATACCACAAGGGCCAGTGGGGTTCAGTTTGTGGTGCTAAGTTTGGTGCTGATGATGCAGCCGTTGTCTGCCATCAGCTGGGCTACCGTGACCAACTGTCCCTGTCCTCTAGTGTCCTTTTGTGGAGCAGAGGCCCACCAGCGTGGCTGAGGGACCTGGGCTGTCAGGGGTATGAGGAACGCATCTCTGAGTGCGGTGCTGTGCTTGGGGAACCAGTGAAATGCCTACACCTCTTAGCAGACGTCACCTGCGACAGTCGCCCATTTACCAAGAGTAAGCTTCCACAGGCATTGCTTTTCCTCTTGGAAAAATTCTTTGCTTTGGTTCAACTGGATACTAAAGCCTCTCAATATCTCGTGGATTGAGTCCTATAATTTTTGTAACTAAGGAAACAAGGGTGTAATGAAACAGTTTTATAACTTGTCATGAACTTACAAGAGCGTCACACAATTTTCACCATGTTTTGCCAATATTGTAAGTGGGTATATCATTCTTCCCTTAATGAATAGGAGGCAAATTATGTTAAATTACTTCTAGGTTAACCAAAATTTAAAGTCAAGCCATTGTCATCCAAGAAATTTGTTACTGGATGCTACATGTCACAGAAAAAAAGGAATTGGGTAGAACGTGATCATGCTCGCAGGCCATACCTTTTTATTTTTCAGGATGTCAATTTTTTTTAAGGAGGGATGTAACTAACTTTGAATAGAAGCCAGCAGTTAGTTTGTCGCAGTGAGTTGGTAAACAGGATACAAGGCTGCAAGCCAGAAAGACTGATGCTAGTTTGGCTGCAATGTGATACTTGTAAGGTTTTATAATTTTTGCCTTATTCCGTCACTGCCATAATCACAACTTTTGGCCAAAGAAAAATGAGATTAAAATTCACTAAATAGTTAATTTAAGATTTTTGTACTCGTGAACTCAAATTGTCCTGCTTACTGTCAGCTCCGTCTGTACTGTCCTAGCTTATGAAGCACGTCTGAGTGATGGACCCTACCCCAACCAGGGTCGCTTGGAGTTGCTCTACAATGGTGTTTGGGGCACTGTCTGTGATGATGAGTGGGACATTAAGGATGCTGAAGTGGTTTGCCGGCAGCTAGGCTTCCCTTCAGCCGTGGCTGCTCTCAGTGGTGAAGACACTACCAGTCTGTATGGATCGGGGGAGGGTGAGATGATCTTGTACGAGGTGGGCTGCGATGGTACCGAGGACAGCATCATCAAGTGCAAGCTGTCTTACCCATATTACGTTCTGTGCGATCATTCGGAAGATGCTGGTGTTGTCTGCTTCAGCGAGAACTACCCAAGTGAAGACCCACGGCCCAAGGATCCTGGTAAAAATTCTAATTGCTCAGGCTTGATGTCAGGTAGTCTTAAACACTGTAGCTGGCAGAGTGACATTGGTTATCCGCCGCTGGATGTACTTAAGACTCGCGTGAGGTTTGGGCGTTCAGGTTAAACCTAACCCTCTCTGAAAAATTTAACAGGAGATTTTTAAGAGGTGTTTTGCTTTATTCAGAAAGGTAGAGCCTAGCCACTAATAATTTACTCACAGTTAGATAGCCCCTTGAAAGTGACAGTAAAGAGAATCTATTGGATAGTAAAGGTGGATTGTGGAAGATGCATGGATGTTAACAAGTTAAGTCAGTTTTGTCAAGATTCTGTGTACAGCCATTATGCTGTTCTGTCTCGCTTGTTCTTGTTTCCGTTACAGGAGACAGAGAAGGTTTGTCAAGTACCGCCATCCGCAACATTGTCCTTGGGGTCCTGGTGGGTGCCAAAGTGCTTCTGCTCTTGGTTTGGTGTGGTTACAAGTACAGCAGAAAGAGGGCTGAGCCCCGCATTGTGGTGGTGGGCCCGAATCAGGGATTCACCAGTGCTGGCAATGATCAGTATTCTGCTGTCAGCCAGAATGAGGTATTCACCTTGAAGTGATTTGTGATTATTCAGCATTTGTTACCTTCAGTATTTAAAGTGTAGCTGCAGTGAACTTTTCTTGGAAATAGGTTTTGTGCAGTTTTATACTATTCTTCTATGTATGAAAATTATTTGAGATCTTTTTTAGGTTAATTGTATTGAAAATTGTATTGAAAAATGTACTTATTGCATTTAGGCCAGCAAATCTACAAAAGGAGTCGTCTTCATCAGTGCACAAACCAGTGTAACACTCGGGTTCTTATTCCTGGAATGACATCACTGTTTTGCTTATGAATATAAAATACTCATTAGCATAAAAGCCCCAAAGGCAGCAAAACCCCTTTGAAATTGTGAAAAAGAAATGGAAAAGGGGACCAACCGAGAAACAAAGGTGCATTTTGAGGTTGATATTTCCAACAAATGCCATTGTAGCTGCCTTGTAACAATTATTGACTGCTGTGATGTGGAATATGATGTTTTAAACATTCCTGTACCTCTCGCTGGTTCTTATTTGTGGTTGGCTGAACCACTGCAGGTTATGTGGGGTTTGTTTATATGGGCTAGGGAGAGAAATTTCCATCAATGTGAACTTCGTGCACATTAGGACATCATATACACATAATTTTCGAAATGTAGTGTCCAATCGGGCACTATAGTTGAAATATTCTATTATAGATCCTGAAAGGTTTCTTTTCAGGATTGAATTTAGGAGTGAGGTGTGTTACAAGACACGTGGACTGGCAAACTTTGGTCTGTGTCCACAACAGACATGTGAGTGACCAGGACGGGACTCTCTCTCTACCATTCCATGTCACCCCGAGGGTGTTAAAACGTCATGTCCCACATCACAGAAGCCAGTAACTGTCTTGTTATACCTCTGTCTTGAATTCTTTACAATAATTTTCCCAGTAGCATGCGCACATTAGCTCCAACATGATGTAAACAGTAGGAAAGGACCATTATGTTTGCAGCCACTGAGCGTCTCAAAAGTCTCCCATTCTTGAAGAGCTGAGTGACATCTCTTGATGCACATGTAGCATTGCTTTCTGAAAACTCCTAAGACAGTCCCTGGCCTTGTACCAAATGACTCTCGGCCAGAGACCTGTGATTAATAATCTTGTCGATGTGCCCTGTATTACAGACATTTTCTCCAACCATGTTTTCAAAACAACAAAGGAGAATGCTATCTCTCTAGTAACAGCTTTTGTTATGGAGGAATAGCAGAAAAGGTTTACTCATGTGTATCCCTTTGGAACAAAAGCTCTTACAAAAAAAAAATGGCTGCCATGTACAACCTCTATATGTGACAAGACCATAGAGCTATGTAAAAACTAGAGCGCTTACTCATGTACAAAGTGATGCCTGCTGGCCGCATCCATGTTTGTGACCCAAGCTATGGACAACTCATGATTATGTACGGCTTTTGTACGGCTATTTGCATCTGTGTTTGTGTTCTAAAGTGATGCGTCAACAAAGTTAATGCATAAAAAACCTGAATGCACCATCAGTAAATGAGCATGTTATTTTGCTCCGCTCAAACAGTGCAAGTGCATGCACGGATTTATTGGTACCCGATGAGTGTTGCTTTCATTCGATATTCATTCTATCTGATATTGAAGGTTTTACAAGCACACACATAGATTCAAAATGTCCGCATCCTATTTTCTCCGCATGGAGAATGAGAAGGTACATGTAGCACTCTAGTAATTGGAGCTCTGTGGACAAGACCCACTCCCAGCAGGTGCTCATTTGGCAGACGTTTGTTTTTACTGGAGCTTGTCTGTTCTTCTCTCTTGCTTCTCTTAAGGATGTACCACCAACATATGATGATGTCACCAAGGACCCTGGTAACTTTGCCCTAGTTGGAGGAACTGAGTCTTCCTCTCCACCGCCAGCGTACCCGTCTGCTCTTTCTGTAGAGGTAGCGTCGGCTGGTAATCAGACAACAGCTGTTTAACACACACACACGCCCACCCACACATGCCCTTGCACTGTGAACAGTCATTCTAAGCATATTTTTGTTGATGGTTCTTTGACGGTGCTTCTTCCTTTTGGTACAGCCATTCCTTACGCCAAAATGCCTCTAAAACTGTTTTCCAGTCAGGGGTAACCTTGTGTGGACTCGGCTTTAGTCCATGCAAGGTTCGCACAACCTGCGTCATGTGAACCTCTGTCTTTAGTTCATGGGTCCACACTAGGAATGTTAGGTTGACATACGCAAACACACTCACACCTACTTACCTCACATACCTACTGTGGACATTCCTTTCTTTTCGTGCAGTTTAGGAAACCCAGTGAAAATACTCATTTTTCTTGAACTGGGAACATGATTTTCAGTTGGTTTTTTTTGTACAAGTTTTCCTTGACTGTTCCTCTTCCTTTTACGACAGATGACCCCTACCCCAAAATGCCTCTAAATCTCTTTTCGAGAGAAGGGGAAATGTCCTGTGGGCGTGTGTAAGTCCACAAAACGTCTTCCCTTCCTGCATCGTGTGGACATCGTTTGTTCACAAGTCCACACTAGGTATGTAAGGTAAGCACATAATCTCACACTCTCACACTCACAGCTTACTTGACGAAATTTTCCCGAACTAGATCCAACTAGAGAAAGTCGGGGTTTCTTGCCAGGATTTGGAAACTGGCTGTGTAAACAAAAAAAGCGGCTGTATTCATGTATATGCATGTGCATACCTGTACATAAACACATGCACATGTGCAATGTACACCCTGACATGTACACCCAATGGCGACCGTCACCAGCTGCAGTGAAGTAAAGGACACACTGGCTGACAATGTTTGGAGAAGATTTTTGAAATGATTTTAGTGAAGGCTTTGTTTCTCTGCCTATGCACATTTTGCATTCATTACAACCTTGTGGAGATGTTGTAGTGAAGTCCAATCGTGGTGTGACCCACGTGCTGACCCACGTGCCGACCCACGTGCCATGCCTACGTGTATGTGGACCGTTGGAAAGTACAATTAATTCCCCACCCTGTTTTCACCAAACTTCAGGATTACACCCAACAAGTTGTTAAGCAGATCAGGGCGTTTGTACCAATAATAATTCAAGCAATGCCCTTTGTAACTGGATGATGAATACGGGCGATTCACAATAGTGCGCCACCAAGAGTTTGCAACGCTTTGGCCAATCATAATGCAATCATAATGCCAGTTTGCAAAATACATTACTTTAATACTTAATTTTAACACTTGAAACACTGTCAGAAATAACCTGTTTGCGTTTACATTCACATGGGTATGAACTGGCCTTAAGATAGCTCTGTTTGGCCTAATCACACGAGGTAACCATTCTCAGGGAGTTGCACATGAACATGATATACAGTAGACAAGACATATTGGTCTTTGTAAACGGTGGACTATTACTCAGGTTGACATCCATGGTCAGAGCTTACTTATGAAGCCTGGTTGGACAGCATGATTAATTTCAACTCACTGTTGATGCCCCAGGCAATTCATGGAATCAGTTTTTAAAATGCAAGGAAAGAACTTGGCCACATTGTCCAGAATTGATGCCTCAATTATCACAGGATTCCATGATTGCTAAATCAAACAAATTTGGGTAACTGTGAGACTAATTGATAAAAGTAAGATCCTAATTTGGGCAGCCAGGAACTGCTTCGTTTAGATATGCAGTGTCACGTGTTATGAATCAATTCTTGCCAGTTTCCCTTTTGCCCTCCATGAGTGCATTGCTTGTATGGATTTGTATGTTCGGAAAAACACCAACAGCTGATTAAATTTTAGTCATTCAATGACATAGTATTTATAGTCTGCTCAATTCATATTATCTTTATAATCTTTTGTTTTTGTAAGCCTGTAAGGTAAAAAAATTAAACAATTTTCTGAAATAGTATTTGAGATTTTTAAGCAGTACTCCCAAAGAATACACATGTAAACATTTGTATTGAATGTGAAGGACTCAAGACTGTTGGGGTTAAACCTTTGTTTTAAGAATACTGATATTAAGTCAATATTGAAGTTAGTTTTGTTTTTCTATGTTTAGACTTTCAACACATATGCATGAAGTGTTCGGTAGGCCTTGGCCACCCACCAGTGTTTCCTAGGCCCTACTCAGCTTGAGGTACACGTACCAATTTCATGCTGCTGCTAATCATCAGAACCTTGCATTTCATGGAAATGCTGAGCTGTATGGACAAGCTACGCAATCGTACTCGCTAGATCCAAGCTTTGAAAATTGAAAATTCAAAGAAAAAAAGACACTGTGGTGTCTGTGTTAGTGCCCAAATTTTTGTAGGCCCCTGGATATTTCGTAGGCCCTAGGCACATTCTTGAAGTGCGGTGTCTGACTAAATTTGGTCGGATGTAAATTTGACTTGCCGGTCTTTATAAAATAGATTGAAAGAAAATATTTCCTGTAAGTGTCAAATTGCTCATTTGAATGACCAGAAACTATGCCGTGCTCTATATTCATGTGCGCTGTGCTATTGAGGCTGGATAGATTGCATCCCACCTCTCAGCCAACTTGAATGCACACAGGTAAACGCAGCATGATCTTATGTTTTCGGTCTGTTTAGTCTGTGCATTTGTAATTTAAAGGTTATTATAGTGTGTGTATCATGTGCTATTGGGAAAAGTGATTATCATGGAAATGCTCTGAAATGAGCAGTTTAAAGTTTTTGGGGGTGCCACACCTATATTGTCCCCAAAGATGTCTCAAATTTGTTTGTATCTAGAGAGTACAATAAATACAAAGTTTATGAAATGAACTGCAAGTCTTAATTGTACGTTTAAAAAAATCCAAATTTGATCTTAAAAACCTTTAATAACTTGGTTTTTGATAATTTTGTGGCCTTTCAAATTTAGAAACTTTGATATACAGGACATCCCAAATCATTTTGATTTCATTTTGAATATTCAAACTCTGTGATCGAGTGTAACTGTATGTCCAGTTGTTAGGTGCGACTAATTCAAAAGAACCAAAATGAAGTAGGGCACGACAGAGATGAACATGACAGCAGAGAAAAGGAAACCAGCAACTAAATTTATTCAGTTTACATACCAAAAATAATAACTAAAGCAATTTAAATCTAGGTTACTATTTGTTTATAAAATTGAATAATTACTTTTATGTTATCGAGGGTTCCAGACTTGACTGGGTGCGTGCTGTCAAGTTGACTTTTGGTGTTCTGTTGTGGAGGGAAAACTCGGGCACAGCTGGCTGAAGCACTGCCTGGTGCACCTGGTTGGTTTGATCCAGGTCATCTTGGGTGAGCCTCAGATAGAACCGGTCTGGTCCCAGGCCATCTAGGAAGAGCCTCAGATAGAACCGGTCTGGTCCTAGGCCATGTAGGAAGAGCCTCAGAACCGGTCTGGTCCCAGGCCATCTAGGAAGAGCCTCAGAACCGGTCTGGTCCTAGGCCATCTAGGAAGAGCCGTAAAACCAGTTGGTTTGGGCCATCAACTTGAAGGAGAAGAGTACAGCGGTGACTCGCTGTATCTGCAGGCGGTGTATAGCTGGAGGGCCAATGGGACATTGGCTGGAGTGATGAAGGTTGGCAACACCCATCAGTTGAAAAAAAGAACAGAGCCCCTGGATGAACGGGTGGCTGTGGTGTGATGAGTGCACCCAAGCATGGTACAACCCACTTCTTAAATACATGTGCACCCAGGAAATAATAAAAGGGCCATTACACAACCGGTCAGCCCTCTGGGCAACATCTTAACAAAAGAATACTGGGTACAAAACACAATACATAGGGTCTGCTGCGGAACAGTTTAGACTTAAAATACTACAAATGTCCAAAGAAAGAGTTAAATAAAAAACAGCAGGCGAATTATAAAGGAAGAAATGTCCCATTTGTAACACAGTACATTAGAAAGATTTTGGATTCATGGGATGTTGACAGAACAACCATCAAAGGTTTTCAACACCAATCCAGGTGAGAGGAGATTCCTAGTGCAATACTTCAGCCTTACTTCTTTGCTTAACAATTTTCCTCCTTTAATCAAAGAAGTATTAAACTGCTTCAGTTAGAAAACAGAACTTTACAGAATTAGGCCACATGTTAAGTTGGGAAGTCACTTGGATTCGAAAGGTAAATCGCTTGGTTCAAGTCCAAATTACAAGTTGTTCATTTCATTAAGTGTGAATTGCCTTTTCCTGTCCATTATTCAGTATTGTGTATTCTGTGTGATGGATATATGCATACAGGAAAACACACTTCAAACACTTATTTACACCATACAGTAGTGCAGCAACATGCCCCATGTGGCGCAGAACACAGAGATGCCGGTGTAAAATGAAATAATGGGACTCTGAAATATGGACCCAGTGATTGTCAGTGCACCCAATCAAGACTACCCACTGCTGTTCACAAGTGAGGCTTTGACACAGAATAGTCACTGTTCTGCAGTGGGGGCCAAATATATTGTGGTATCACCTGCATTATGTAACACCTAATTCAGGGTTATTATATGGGGTCATGAGCTCAAAGGATGGGAACAGAAAGGTTGAGCTGGCTTGGGTGGCAAAGTGGGTTAGGAAAGAGATTGGTGTTGGTGTTCTTTGTTGGAATTGCAAAGGGTATTTTTTTATTTTGCAAATTCTTTCCTATAAGAAAAGATCAGTCTTGAAAGTTGCTATATTTACTGTCCAAATTTGTAGCTGTGAGGTGTATGTTATTCAAAGACAATTTCAAATTAACGCATTCTTGATTTGGTATCATGGTATCATCATGTTTCAGCCTGGTTTGGAACAGGTTATTCTCTGTAAAAACTTTGTTTTAACAGCGGTGGGTTGTCAGATCAGCTGGCTAGTGATTGCCATATGTGAGGCTTAGGGGCTATAAAATAGCTAGAAATCAAAGCATCGTGTGGAACCAAAAAGTGTTTGAAAGCAGT
This sequence comes from Acanthaster planci, assembly GCF_054643075.1. NCBI lineage: Eukaryota > Metazoa > Echinodermata > Asteroidea > Valvatida > Acanthasteridae > Acanthaster > Acanthaster planci. The sequence continues at coordinate 16,986,393 of NC_141782.1, forward strand.
TGATAGTTTAATCATCTGATGAAAAACACCCATGTAATGCGATGTGATAACCAATAATACGCATATTGATACGCATGATCAAGCGGACTAATCCTTGGCTCCTTGATCACAAGTACACCTACATGACTGTGAAAACCCTAAACAATTCTTATATTTCAGCGTCACTGATCTAATTGGTTTCCCCGCTGCGGGCCAGAGAGGATGGGCAGAAGGCTAACGGTGTCAATCACCTCGGCAGACTGAGGCACGGGCCCTGTGTACACCTCATCGTAGGAAGGCGGTCGTCCGCGGTCAGTGTACGGACTCCACTGGACTTGCTGCCTCTCAAGTTGCCGCTGCCTCCTGTACTCCTGCCGTCGGGTCTTGCGCTGGGCCCGGCGCTGGGCTCTCCTGCTGAAGCCCGACTCATTCTGGGGCCTCTGGGCCAGCCCATCATGAATGCAGGGGCGATCAAACAGGTCAGTATCAAAAAGTTCAATGCCCACTTGGTTAGACTTGCGCTGCTCGGCCATCTTATATCGGCGGTACATCAGCAACAGTGCAAACATAACCAAAATGATTGCAATAAGAGGGATAACAAATGATAAGATGATCATCATGTTGACAGGTTCCATGGCATCCCCTGAAAGTAAAAAACCACATGAACACAAACATAATTAGTGGTTGAGATTTGGGCTCCAAATTGGTTATTGACGTCATTGTGAGATCACATGCCAAAAAGAACAAGTTACGGGTACCTCTATTTTCTCCGTTGCCCGTCACCAGGAAAGTGCTTATACTTGTTGGAGAGCTTACCAGTGGGATGCAAACCTTGATTTCCAGCGTACCCCAGTGAAGCTCAAAGGCAAATATATAATTTACTTAATAATTGCTGTGATGCAAAATTTTAAGTTGCATGTGCTTACCTGGTAAAATACTTGGATATTTATCACTCTGACAGATCACCCCTGCCTGTTCGTGGTCAGTGCAGCTGTCTCTAGATGTATAGCTCATGGGACAGTCAGCCAAATTGGTCTCGTTTCCCAAGCACTCCACCCTGTTCAAAAACATGTTCTTGCCCTCCAGTAGACCCCAGGAATTTTCAGAGGTTGCCCCGTTCACGGCGTGCGCTGCGGCCCGGAACCCGAGCTGCTTGCAGACAACTGTGGCACTACTCAAACCCCACTTCTGGTCGCACACGCTCCTCCATAGGCCCATGTATAAGACCTGTACGTAGCCTTGGTTGGGATGTGAACCCTGCACCAGACGGATATCGTACCCTGAATGAAAGGTAATTTGGTGAACGAAGAATGCAGTGAGAATTTGCCATTGTCCTGAAACTTTTCATCTTCTTTAACTCCTAAATTTGTGCCACACATCAGTAGATCCATCAATTGAAAAAAAGGAAGGGGATGCATGCCATTTAAATTCACTTGTAACAGAAGCAGGGAGGGGGACCAGGGGAGCACCGGCCCCCCGCTTTGGCAGGTCCTCTAATGGCCGATGCCGGATGGTCTCACAAATGACCCCCAACTTTGAAAATCATTCTGCCGCCGTTGTTTAAAATCGGGGCACCCCTGATTACTAGTTTTATATGCTACGTTGTCTGCCCATTTAGTCACGACATTCAGTTTTATGACTTCAAGAGTATTACATCCTTCACAAAGAAAACCTCTGAATCTTTAAGCTTAAACTGATTGATGGTTCTCTCTCTTTTTTGCGAGAAGTTAAGCGAAAGCAAAGGAGCCTCACTATCTGCTTTGGGCCGAGTGTCACATTCCACTGAGACATCCTGGTCATGGCTGCATCTATGCAGCCCACTGTAACTGACCCCACATTCTCCCAGGTTAGCCTCCACCCCCTTGCAGTGTGTTCCAGTCATCATGACTGGTAACGAGGTCTCTGGTAGTCTCCCCATGGCATAGCGTCTTGCTGTCAGGTATCCAAGCTGGCGGCACACCACTTGGGCATCCTCGATGTCCCAGAATGCGTCCTGTGAACTGTGCATCGGGCCCGTCATGCTTCCTGAGTTGCAAACTGTTCCCCACACGCCGTTATAAATTTCGACTCGTCCCTCATACACATTTAGAGTGCCAGCCAATCGAACGTCAAACTGTTTTGCTGTATGCCAAAAAATGCAACAAATAAAAAATCTCAAAATTTTAATCGTTAGAAGCCACGATGACTATATTACACCAAAATCTTAAGCAATACACTCAGTTAGTATAGGCCTTGACACTGCACCGTAAAATTAATCTGCACTGTGTACTAGATTTCTCTTGGCCAAAAAGGTATCCGTTTTAGATGTTAACCCTTATTATTTCATTCTTTTCACATACAAGTAATCCTAAATATTACACATCTATTTTAGTTGTAAAATTCAAGGTGGTATTTTTCCTTCAGTAAAGAGTATTACAAAAAATGTTCAATGTGGTGGACTTGAACCAAGCTAGACCTCAAAAGTTTGGAGGCTGAGTGGTGAACACTTCACAAGTTGGAGATAGTGAGTTCAACTCCCACTAGGGCAAGCTTGTGACTCTTTTAGGCAAGCTATTGGATCATATTGAAATCGAGTGAATATGAAAGTATATTGTGGAAGGACCCAAAATTCCATCAACAGTCATCTCAGTTCAGAGCCTTCAGAGCAAGTACTTTCTAAGTATTTTTTATTAACCCCTACATGCCGGGAGGCTGCTATAGCCGCCGTAAAAATTGAGATCCTCAGCCCGCTTTTTACTTATTATTCTCGGCCCACGCTCGAACGAACACGGTGAAAGAAGGCAGACCCTGGCTCTTGTATACATGGTAATTGGTCTTTGTGTGTAGCCCAGAAATGAAAAGACCGATTTTGCATCATAATCACCAGCTTCACAATAGTCCCCACTTTGAAAAGAGGCAACGGGAATGTGGAAGGGTGAGTGGAGCCGCATGCCACCGAACAATCAGCCTTTTCACCGTGTAATTCAAAGTGTGCAGAGCACGCAGGGCCACAAACCAAGAATTTGCGGTTTGGCAGGTGGCCTTCGTGGCCAAGCGAGGCTGGAATTCTTGGAGTCAGCTTTTGGGAAGAAATTCCCATCGTCAAGGGGTTAACAAGTGTTCAACTCTTCATTGCAAACATGAGACAAGTACTGTTAAATGAAAAAAGATGTAAACTTTAAACATTAAAACATTTTAATTAAACATTGGATCAAAGTACAAAAATAATACTTGAAACAATGCTTCCAAACATTTGCCGTCAAGCTAAGTTTTATACATAACAAGACAGAAGTGTTAGCAAGTTAACTTTTCCAAGTCCATGTCAAGTCACATGTCAATTTTTGCAAGTCTAAGCCAATTCACTTGGTTCAGTCACAAGTCATTTGATAACAGGTCAAGTCAAATCAAGTCACAAGTCAGTTTCATCCAAATACAAGCAAGTCAAAAGTCTTTTTGTCCAAGTACAAGCCAAGTTGCATGGCGTGTAATTTCAGGCCACAGCCAAGTGATTCAGACATGGCCTTGGGCAGACAAGACCGAAGTAGGAGTCGCGAACGGAACAAAGACTTAAGATGACAGGCCTAATTTAAAACTTAAATGGGTTCAATTGAGTAGTTTTCTGTTGGTAACAAGTCATGATGTGCCAGTTCAAGTCAAGTTACAAGTCACTTTTTGCAAGCACAAGTCAAGTCACTAGTCAAAAAGTGATAGTTACTAGTCAAGTCACAAAAATAACAACTTGAGTCCAACTGGAGTCGAAGTCAAGTGATTCGAGTCTACAACTCGGTGACAAGATTCTGATTGTCTAAAGTCCTAAATTCTTTTTGTTATTATTTACTATCTAATGTCTGTGCAATTCCACTTTAACTACATCAAGCCATCTTAGTATCTGGTAGTAAGCTTGGCATTCAGGAAAGTTACCCAATACAACTTCGCCTCTGTTGTAGGCAGTGATTACCCCTTTTTCTGTTTACTAGGTTGGCAAGCATGGTAGTAGAACATCATGAGAGTGATTTCTTACCATGCAGCCATACCCCACAGATGACTCCCGCATCACTCAAATGACTGCACTTCAAGTCTCTTGTTGTCTGGACACAGTCAAATATCGATCGCTCTGTGCCGGTGCACGCAAAGTCATTCGCCGACATTCCACCGCTTCCTGGTTTGAACCGATCACCCATGGTGGCTCCAGTTGCGGGGGGCATTGCGAGCTCACGACACACCACCTTGGCATGCTCAAGTGTCCACTGGTAACCGCAGATGGTCAGCCAGGAGGTACCATTGAAGATCTCCACACGTCCTTTGGTTGGTTCGTCTCCATCCACTAACCTGACTTTGAGGTCTGTGTGGGGCAAAAGTTGGAGAAAAAGTGAAACTGTAATGAACATTAGCACGGTTTTTGGGGGGAGTTGATACCAACATTGACTCACTTTTAGCAAACCCCACACTTTTTTTTCTGCTCATTCCATTTCAGAGGCTGTTTTTGCCACTTTAAAAGATGATAATTTAGCATGACACAAACATTTCCCTCAACCTTACTGAACATCCAGACTTGTCTTTTTTCTTATTCAATCTGAACCGTAGCTGAGATCAACATTTTACCTCTTTTGTACTTGAAAGAATTTGAAGTTGGAAAAGTTCCTTCGTATCGTTTGCTATTAGAAATATTCCTCCAACATCACCATCCAAAAACCTGGTATGCCACTTTCCAGGTGGTATAGGAGCATACATTTTGAGACCAATGCCTGTGCAAAAAATTAGAATTCCTGTTCATGGTCTTCCAGTGAAAAGAACCTTCAACCAACACCTCTGAAGTAAGTACTGATGGAAATATTCTTAAACTTGCTTTTTTCTTGATTACAACTCACCACTGCACACAACTGACACATCTTGTGACCTGCTGCATTTGAAGGGCCCACCACGTCGCATGTAGTCCACATTGCACTCCCCCAGATTGGCCTCGGTGCCGTTGCAGCGTTGGTTGGTCATGATGACTGGCAGGGTGCTCGGTGGGGGCTGGATTTGCACAGCTATCCGCTTGGCACCGATGTACCCCAGCTGTTTGCAGACCACCTGGGCATCCTTGAGGTCCCAAAACTCCTCTCGGTGAGTGTACAAGGGTCGCAACAGGGTTCTGGAATCGCACACAGTGCCCCAGATACCATTGAAGAAGATCTCCACCCTACCTTCATACTCATTCACACCCCCTGCTAGACGAATGTCAAACTGCTTCGCTGGATGTGATAATTATAGAAATAATGTTGAATTTTAAATTTCAAAACTGGAAGTACTTGAGGAGTTGTTTGTAAAAGTGACATGGTAAAATGTCTACAAAGGAGGAGTTTGTTTCACTGATACATATTGTAGCATCTGATAAATATAATGGGGTCAGCTTGTAAGTCCAATGCCTCATGGGTCCGATGCCTCATAAGTCAAAAAAATGCATTTAAAAAGTCCACAGTCCAATGCCTTAAAAGTTTGACGATTCTTTATTAGTTTATTTCGGCCTATAGATCCAACGCCTCATTAATCAGATGCCTCCGAAAATTCAGACTTTTGAGGCGTTGGACTTATGAGGCATCGGACTTATGATACGCACCCAATGAAATATGTGTGGTCACTATAAGAGATTGCCAAATGTATTTACCTGGTAAATCATGAAATTAAATTAAAAGTAAAATCCTTACTATTTTCTGGGTTAAATTTAGCCATCTCTGACCAGGATCTGTGCATGCACCTGCCAAGATATGTTTTCAGGTTTCAGGGAAAAGGATGTATTTGCACACTTGCCACCAGATCGATGTTCTTTTGATTATTTATAGAAGACTTTTTACAAGAAGAGAACTTGAGTGTTGAGCTAAAGATCAACAAATATGACTTTTATAATGGCGGCTCTGGAATCAGTTTCAATTCGCTTACTGTAATAATGCAACAAAATGAAAATACTAAAAGACGCATATTACCATGGCCTCATATTGCACTATTTCTATAGCAGAAAATGTAGCTACTCTGAGCTGGCCCATGTCAACTCAAGTGTTGGAACTCAAGCCTGAGGCCAAAGACAGAGATTGGATTTGAAAAATCTCTACAACGGTTGGGGATACCTCTGCGACAGGTGGTTGGGGATACTTTCTTAAACTTGTACAAAACAGCTGAGTTTGTAAATAAGATTTCTTGGGACAGAGGAGTAACAACTCTGCTTTATTTCCTTTTTAGGGGAGCCAGGAGGTGGGGACTTGTGGAGATAAGGAACAAGGGTTGGGTCAAGGTAGGATTATTGATCTTTTTAGCGCCTCATAGATTTTGAAATAAGTCTTTGTTAACATCAAGCGGTTTTCATTAGGTGCGGCTAAAATGAACAAAGCTAGATATACGAGAGAAGGCTATACGATGTTTACATACCATTTGCCCAATTTCCACACGCAACACCAGCAACCCTGCCACTGTCCTTGCAGATATACCGTGTCGCCGATATGCACTGCAGCAGCATGTATTTGAAGCTGCCTTCACTGCACATGAAGGCGTACTGAGATAGGGTGCTATTGCTCTGTCCTACGCTCACCCAAGTGGTGGCCTCCGTGGCTGGCGGTAGGGAGAGCTGGCGACACACCACCTTGGCCTCTTCAAGGGTCCAGTGGTCAGCACAGATCGGCTTCCATGAAGCACCCTCAAATATTTCTACCCGTCCCTGGGTAGGCTCAGCACCATCTACTAGTCTTAAGTTACCAACTGCCAGACACACGGTCACAAAAAAATACAAACAGTAACCTCTGAATATGAATAGCCATGCTGCAAACTATTGTAGACAAATTGTGGTTTAGTGAAAAACAGTCAAGGGCTCATGTACCACCAAAGTACACAATTAATATCTGCCTTTGACCTTAATTGAAATTTGGCCTCAAGTGTTGTGACTGTTGTCAAATGCACGTAATCTACAAGGGCTATTAAGTCACTGCTCTGGATTTAAAATTGAGTACCATTCCTCTCTATGGAAGGGGGAACATTAAACTAAGCATGTTAATCTCCAAACAGTGTTTGGTTCCTGTATGTAAGGGGCAGAGAGAAAAGAGTATCCCCCAACTTAAATGAGCAGAAGTGTGAATTAAGAATTGTAGGCCAAAATCTGCACGGATTCACATGGGAAATTTAGTATTCCTCGTCTTAGCAGTTAGCAATGGTTACATCGAACAAAAGAAGATTCTGCAGGTCGGGAGATTGAGACAATTTACACCACTTCTTCAAAGGCTTTGATCTGACCATCGGAAGAAAATAAAAGAATATGATGTAATAACTCCCTCCCCCAACTTTCAATACTAAACCTCAGCTGCCAAACATGCAGCTGCATTACCATCACAGGTGACGTTTTCTTGTTGACCTAGAGTTTTTGGGAAGAATGCCAACTTACATCTTTCAGCTGTGCAGAGCTGCAGCAGGTGACAAACTAACAGTACAACGGACACAGCAACTGACAGCAAGTTGAACATCTCTGACCAATTCACACAGACCGATGCTTATCCACATTATCAGTGTCAATGCAATACCACACTATTGGTGTAAAGGTAAATGAATGCTTCTGAGTATGCTCATATTAGATAGGGATATACTGGGTGTGTTTCTAGACAATTTGAAGGATGAGTCACTAAGTCATCAAAGCTTGAAACAAACTTGATTGTAATTGGAAAGGCTGCTCAAATAACTTAAATATGATTGGGAAGACATGTCTACATCCAGCATGAAAACTTCTTTCAAGACAGTTCTGATGAAACGTCACTGTCATGGACCACGCAATGTCATACAACTAAAGAAGAGGGCTCACACCAATTAAGGTTAGATGACCCACAACTCGGATTGATTTCAGGACTAAGTAATGACTCACCATCACAGCTTCCTGTACAAATCAAAGTACGTCCTTGCTGGCCAAATTCTTGTAGAAACTTTACATGATATGCAAAGTGTCACACCTGCCCTGAACTCAACACCTTGTGTAATGTTCTGTATGCTACCCTGTCTGCCCTGCAAGTGACTTAAAAGTGAGGCCACATATGCTGACGGATATCGGAAAAATTAGTCATGCACCCGACTGAATCACCAATGAAACCCTTGCTCCCGTAAAATTCAGTGACTGCTTGAGAGCTTGATGTGATTCGTAACTTAGTCACAGGCTAGCATAAAGTGACAAGTTAATCATGGCAAAACTACAGATAAGAAATGAAGGACATGCCCACACTTCCAGTTGACACGATCAACAGTGATCTACATGTACAGCCTCCATTGCACACGAAGGTCAGATCTCGAGGAATTTCCAACATGGAGTTCATTATGCATTCCCATTGAGTGTTTCTTTTCGCCAGGCCAATGCCATTCCTGTTCCCTTGCATGTTATGCATGGAACTACAAAGAACTCAATTAAAATAGGGACTTACTGAACACACTGGCTGAGGAAAGCGGGCTTTCCTGTCCAATCAGCAAGGCAGATGACCTTTGACTGGATCGACACAGTTCATTTTCACTTCAATTAGCACATCAATTCACTAAGTAACAATTTCCACAAGCAGCTCTACGAAAGTGGACCTCAGATCACGGCAATGAAATAAAACAGTTCTTTTTGTAGACTCATGATTACAGGTCTGAATTAAGAGAGAGAAAACAAATTCATAAAGATAATTGTGACCATTTTAGTCTCCCTAGCCATCTCTCCTTGAAGCAGGTTGTGATGAGGGGTTATCTGTTGTGAATGAACAAAGGATGACATGTTTTTTCTTAGCAACAGTGTCACTCGGGTGGAACTCATCACATGCTTGCACAGAATTAAGTGCATTTAGTGTGGGCCTCGCTGAGCATCCAACATCTGTTTGAATGTGCAGTCTTTACGTGAGCACCGTACATCAATATGAAATTTTTCCTATCCGTCTATCTCTGACCTTTGCCACTTAAGGGATACTTCTACACAAAGTGGGCAATTAAGGTACCAGTGATAACTTGGTCTGCTTTTAAAGTGTTAGTGGCTTGGCCAAATCTTGTCTTTAGTACGTCCAATGCCTAACATAGCTAAATTTGGGTTTGAATGCAATGTTCACTTTCTCAGCCCAAGATTCACTCCCTGGCATTGTTGTGGTTCAGACCACTTAGGATCATCAATAGACCCCACAAGACCAACAAAAGCCCTCAAATCTGAACATCAGTTATAAGTCATTCAAACGAACTGTAACAACTTAAAGCATTCCTTTATCATTGTTCAACGTTACTCGTGACTGGTCTTGTGCATGATGGTCTCAACCACAACACTGATCCCTGCAACGGCTCAAAGCTGGGTGGTGGGTATTGTTTCCATGTTCAACCTTTATCAAAGAACGTTTCAGTTAACCCAGAATTCCTAAATAAATGTATTTGAAAATCCAGAATATTCATTTTGCAGAGTTGTTTATTATAGATCAATAAAATACCAGGGTCAAATTGACCACCAGTGCAACACATCATGTTCTAAAATTTTGTTGGACAACATACTCTTCTATCAATAAAATAGCAAAGTTCTATTAACAAGCTCGAAGCAAAAATATACAGGTACTCATCTACCATAACAAATATTTCAAAACCTTACATATTTCTACATCCTAAGATGGAAAGCTTGCGGTAAGCACCATGCAATATCTCTTTTTGAGTCTGTGTGGTTCTGATATCAGAACCACACAGACTCAAAAAGAGATATAGCATGGTGCTTACCGCAAGCTTTCCATCTTAGTCGTCTGTCACCATGAATAGCCTGAAATCCCATCTTTCTACATCCTCTTATACAGAATAAACATATAAACAAGATACAATGTACGGAAAGAATATGATTTCAAGACAGAATGAAATGAATAGATTTCTAGGTGGAGAAACTTTGTGTTTCTTCCAAACATAACGCAGCAACCAAAGCACGTATGTACGGCAAAATAGTACGTAGCAAGAATTGATTATATTTTAAACGTTGTTGAGGCCAGCACACAGGGATAAATCTATGCAGCTTTAGTGACTTTGGATACTTGTTTAGGGGTGTGCATTCTTGGGTCTTTTTGGAACCGGGTACCCGTTTTATGCTAATACTAGGTACCTGGATACCCAGCACAGGTCTTCATAACGTGTTTACATTAATGGTGAATCTAATCTGGCCATATGATTACTGAACACTTGTGAAGACCCCTATTAATTGTTCAAGTATTTGGTATACTATTGCCCAGAGAAAAACAATGACTGGATATTTTATATCAAAGCTTGAACATTTCTTCCATTAGTGTGGGAGGGGGCCCAAATTCCCCTATGTGCAAATACAATTTCTCCACACTTCAGAGGACAGGGCTTAGTGTTTCCCTTTGTTCATGCTTTGCTTTACCTCACAAGGGAAGTAATAGACTTTGTTGTCCTCAGACATTATTTTTAAGAACTGTCCTCGGAGTTAAATTTGTGTGGTTTCTATGAGTGAGTACTAGACATGTATGTAACAGTAATACACATAGCATGTACCATAGTTGTGGGGACATACACTCATCTTTTCACTATTGGACCAAAAATGCTCTGGAAACCAATTGTTGTCCCTACAGCTCGGTTAACAAACTGTCCCAGGAAGGCTTACTGACACATATTGGCACCAAACATGCAGTTGCGGTTATTGTTTCCAAAATAAATCTACATGATTCTGGCAAGATGTCAGTGTGTAATCTGATATAGGCAGCCTATCTTTACCCTCTGACAAACATGCTTGTTTGCACTATTGCTTAAATGCTGGGGCTTTCAAATTACAACAAATTTCACGCAAAAAATTACATCTTTCAAAAATATTCTGCAAAGTACAGGCTGCTCATCTTACTTAAGCAGGGCCCGGCAAGCTCAGTGGTTGAGTGGTAAGATGTCTGTACAAGTAAGGAGGATGTTGTGGGTTCCAGTCCCATTTGAGTAAGCTTGTAAATCTTTTTAAAAAGCTCTCAGAAAACACAGAGTGTACGTTTTCAGCCCATATTATTGAAATGAGGTAAATGGTTATTGAAATGAGGTAAACAGGTTCAACACCCAAAATATGGCAGTGCTTACACTAAATTACTTCAAAAATTACACCAACTTGAATGTGCACTTCTACCTAACCCTATTCAAAAAAACTGTGCACAATGTTTGAACATTATCAGTTGTAACATGCTATCGTAGGGGCAGTGGTAAAAGGAGTACATGATAACAATTGGAACTGCTAGAATTAGACCCAAAACAGTGTAGGATATGTATGTCCAATCGGTAGTATCATCAAATGTCAGATGATGACACTGCCCCCCCCCTAATACCCGTTTAACCACCGACAGTCTTGACTTGACATTTAGGATTTTTTAGAAATAGAATCTAGTTCTGCAGATATTTAGAATTTGACACAGTCAATCCCATAAGAGCACTTTATCACTAATTGTCCTAAATGCTACGTCCAGAAAATAAACAGACCCGTGCATCAATCATCAATACAAAGTAGTGTTTGGAATTACTCTGGATAAAAGAGAGTAGTAGAATCCACCTGTTGGACAGTACATGAATTCTAAACAACTCGATACTCCTACATTCTTCAATACACTTTCCGACATCACATTTCAGTTCAAACTTGTAACCAGTGAAAAAATATAGGGCTACATTGAGTTAAATACACTGCATCATTTATAAAGAATATAAGGATATTATGGAGTTAAATATACCCAAAAAACTGCAGAGCAAGATATAGGAATTTGGATGTGAAAGATTTGGGTGTTTTTTTTTCTTTTATAAATTTCTATGGCAACAATGCACATGGCAAAAATAGAGAAACAAATTTCAGTTGCGGTACGCTTTTCAGTGTGTGACAAAACTGAATGTACAAAACATGCTTCTTCCACATGCACCACAGCTCACAGCTGGTTTGGAGCAGTGTCCCAACATTAGCTCCCAGACTCTCAGCTGTGCAAAAGTAGTTACAGCAAGTCAGATATTTCTAGTTACACCATACTAAAGCTTCACTTGGGTCCTGACACAATGGTTGATGAAAGTTGATCTGAAGCAAGTGGCAATAAGCCATTTGAGAGTTAAATTTGAATAAAATCTGGTACACTGAGTTATCTGATTGCACATAAACATAACGATTTGAATTCCCCAGACTGAAGACTCTGTTGCTATACCTCGTGATTCGGGGCAAGCTTTCGCATAGCGACCACTATCTCTGGAATGGACCGGTTCCTTTGTGCCCTTCTAATCCATTGCGAACAGTGTATCGTTGCAAGGCGTCTCTTATGTAACAAAGCAAAAGCTTGCCCTGAATCACGAGGTATAGCAACAGTGGTAAGTATGGAGAATAAAGTTGTTACATTCACGTGAATTTAAAGAACTCGGTGAACCAGATTTGGGTCAAAGTTAACTCGCAAAAGGCTTATTTTTACACTTGTTTCATTACTTCACAGTGAGACTAAATATTTAAGAAATTACATTCAGTTTACATGTATTTTGAAGACGGGTAGAAAATCAATGGTCAAAGTCAGGAGGCATACATGTACATGTAAGAGGTTCCATCAGCAAACACCTCAGGACCAGTAATTAGACAATGTACTTCCCCTACAAATCAAATCACATGCAAAGCGACAGTACATGGGACAAATCTCTTACCTTCAGATTCAATTTCATCCTTGATTTCAAGTTGCAGATCAAAAAGTTTTGTGAAAGGACACAGTGGAACCCCCCTTGAGGTAATCAAAACCTGTGAACCATTTGGCTGGTGTAATTGAAACGAGCAGCTCCCTCTTTCAGGAATACCACATTATTGCTGTGACTGGTGCACACACGCATGCATGAATGAAGGAAGCATCCACTTTTTTACACTAACCTCTAGTCCATAGAGTTGCCCTCGGGCCATTTCTGTGAGTGTGTATCTAAGGCACAGTGAACAAATGATTTTAAACATGACTTGTAGGCAGGACATACAATAGGTTCTGAAGCCTCAAATCTTCCAAGGAGTTAAATGAGAATTGAGAGCATCATTTGGGAAACCAAAAGGATGCCAAGGACGATGCTGCCAGTCTGAGAGCTTAACAAACCTGTGGGAAAATAATAAAAACAAAAACAACAACATTAGGGTCAGACAGATATCAGTGAACAATCTTACCTAGTCAGCCTGGCTTCAAGACATGGAGCATCTAACAATTGTTGACTGCCCTGTGGGACTTTTTTCAAACCAGAGAGGCACATGGCATCAGAGACAAAGCAGAGTGTGCCATGCATCATTAAATAGGGCGGTGCCGAATACTAATCCCCTTCCTTGTCCGATACCCCTACCTCCAAACTGCCTCTCAACGTCTTATTCAGAGGAGGGGAAATGTCCTGTGGACGTGGGTAAGTCCACAGAAAATCCTCTCTTCCTGTATCATGCGGACATCTTTTATTCACAAGTCCTCACTAAGGATGTAAGGGTAAGCACACACACAACTGTGTATATGCCTGCCATTGGGGGCCCACTATTGTTCCTCTTTCGTTCATACAAAGTGGTATCCTTTCCCATTCACACATGGACAACTTGGGGTTTGAGTGTTTGAGTACTTACCGGGACCAGCATTCCGAGGGTCTTTACTCGGGTAGTCGTCACTGAAGCACACAACGCCAGCTGCACCCCGTAGACAACTGTTTCCTACTGGGTAAGACAGCCGGCATTTGACGATGTTCTCCTCAGTGCCATCGCAGCCCACTTGCTTCAAGAGGACCCCTCCATCCCCTGACCCATACAGCTTCGTGGTTTCCCATCCATTCAGAGCAGCCACAGCTGAAGGGAAGCCCAGCTGCCTGCACACCACCTCCACGTCCTTAATATCCCAGCCATCATCACAGACAGCGCCCCAAGCGCCGTCGTAGAGCAGCTCCAAGCGACCCTGGTTGGGGTAGGGTCCGTCACTGAGGCGTGCTTCGTAAGCTAGGAGAGTAAAGATGGAGCAGACAGTAAGCAGGAAAAGTTGTCTGTGGAACTAGCAAGAATGATCCACAAGCAGCCAATCTTTCCTTGTAATCTGTCCTTAAGACAGAGCAACAAGTGAAAATTTATCTAACTTTCCAGTTAATTTGGTTGAATATGACAATGACTGTTTGTCCAAAAAGGACAAATTATAGTAAAAAATCAGTCAGGAAAATTTAGTAAAAAAGTCAACCAGCGTGATGAATTAGAAAACCGGAGTGCACAATTGAATGTTAAAACACGTACTATGAAGACCATACTTGTGCTATGTACCCAGCTCAGGCACTTCTAGGGAACTCTTACACTGGCTTGTAGTGCTCAGTGTCAACCTCTCACACCAGTTGGTAGATGGAGAAAAAGGCCCATTTCTAACGGATGGACATATTATTTGAACCAATAGCTGTGGTCTAGCTGGAATCATACATGCGCCTATGGCAATGGCTGAAGCTACCAGGCAAGTGGCTTCCATAGAAGCACACGGGATTGATGGCCACAGTCACATCATACATGTGCCTATGGCAATGGCTGAAGCTACCAGGCAAGTGGCTTCCATAGAAGCACATGGGATTGTTAGCCACAGTCATAACATTCAGATGCTACCGCAATGTACCCATCAAACACATATGTGTCATTTAAACCAGTTGTGGTTGGTATTATTCCACAACAAACTTGTCTCAGGCACGGTAGTATTTTCAGCTAAGAATACTGGCTTTTAAAAGTGACAAGTTATGTTCAAGAGTTAAGCCATATTTCTAATGCCATCTTTGCTTTTATGTTACACTCTGAGACAAATATCACTCATGGAATGATATTTGCCAAGGCTCAACTTCCAAGGACAAGTTCGAGGCTGTGTGTACAATGGGGATCTTTCAAGCAAGGGACCCAATGCAGGTGTCATCCACTATTGTTTGAACACTCTCTGATAACTAGCTTTAGAAAATCCCTGTGTGTTCATACAGTCCCCATGACCTCAGCCAAAACAGCATCACAACCAGTAAGAAGAACAAAGGAAGCTCACTCTTGGCAAAGGGTCGATTCGCACACCTGACCTCACCCAGGGAACCTTCGGGACAATCCAATGGCTCCCCCAGCACCGCGCCGCACTCAGAAATGTGCTCCTCCCGGCCCTCACAATTCAGGTCCGTCAGCCAAACCGGCAGGCCCCTGGATTTGTACGCCTCGCTGGAGTAGGAATAAAGCTGGTTACGGAAACCCAGCTGGTGGCAGATGACGTTGGCGTCGTTGTCATCGAACCCCCGACTGCAGACTGTGCCCCACTGGCCGCTGTGGTAAATCTCGACGCGACCCCGTGTGGCATCACGGCCACCGCTGACTCGCATGTCTCCCTCGGTGGCTGATGAACAAATGTGAAACGAATAAACAGAAATCAACAAGCAGTGAAAACAAAAGAACAGCGTTTGAAAAATAATGAGGCAAAGGCAAGTTTGGGGAGATTGTTTCAGTTCGTTTCCTTCACAATGCATGTAAAATACTCCAAATTCAGCATCACTCCTCGCAAAGGGCATAACAAAAATTCCTACATTTAATGGATCCTCCAAAACCCCTCCCCCCCCAAAAAAATGGCCCCACCTTGAAGAATTGGTTCTGGATTCATCCTTACATGTTCATAAATGAATGGGTGTGCTCTTTTGGGCATCATTAATCTGCAAATGGCAATACCAATCAACTATCACATGGCGTAAGCTAGCCTACATGTGCCCACCATTACTCCACATGCCACACTGCACTGCGGCATCGCCACCAACGCAAGGGGTCGTCCTCGGCAACCGAGCACAGAATTTAATGTGTATGGTCTCCCTGGATGTGCAGTTGATGACAGCACTCAACATGTTGTGGGTGGAGCTTTCTCCAAAGAGTCCCCCCGGGGTCACCACGGAGGGGAAGGGCAAGTCAAGAATGTAACACACGAGCTGCTGTGCTATCAGGTTAAGGTCGTCAGCACAGATCGTCTTCCAAGCATTCTTGTCATATATTTCAACGCGTCCTTCTGTTGGCTCAGAGCCATTGACGAGGCGGACCTCGCCTTCTTCACCTAGTGGATGCAATAAAAAGCACTGTTTGTCATATTTAATGCAGTCGAACATTTTTATTAAAAGGTAGCTGGGAATTAAAGGATTACCTCAGTATAAACAGGACCTTGTATTACCAGTATTGGTAAACCAAAGACTTATGGACCTAAATTTTTCTTTATTATATTTCCTTGATATAGGATGTTGTGTTAACCGTGCTCTTTTCATGAGTGATTGACTATTTGCAAGACTCACAGGATTTGTGGCATCGAACAAGAATTGTGCAAATAGGAATCATGGTAACATGCTTTGAACGGTCTGGTTCTATTCCCAAAAATGTGCCAGTAGCAAAAATATTCATTCAACCACATCTACACAAAACTACTAATCATTTTAAAACAAAAACTCCAATTTCTTAAATCCCCATGATTAATAGAACAGATTTTGAACTGCAACAATTTTAGCTGTTTTAAATTAATGGTGGAAATGACAGTGTTGCACTTCTGCCTTGTATTAAAAGGTGGCTATGATCTACCAACAAACAATTACACACGAACTTTTGGAGGCTTTCATTTCCAAGTCAACTTATGGAAAAAATCTTGATGTCACTTCATGTCATGCATAGAGGGGAGAATCTAAGCGAGGTGTCATCTTCAAATCCACAGTGTGACTGTGATTGTTGCCTGCCAATCTTCTCAACAACACTACATCTCTGGAGTGTAGAGCAAAGATTGCTAAAAACTCTCACCACATACGAATCCCAGCCCCCCGAGTTCATTTGGTTAATTGATTCACACCAATAACAATTTAAGCAAAGTGAATATCATAAAACAAATATATAAAACAAATGAATATTTAAGGATTGAGGTACATGTTTGTGTGTGTGTGTTGACCATCCATGACATCACATCAATTAAAACACCGCTGACGTTGAATTGTTCTGAAGGGTTTTGATTCTGCACACATTATTAGTGACTCTGATATTTTTCTTTGGATCTTGGAGAGCCCCCAAACTGGTTTCTATCGCTCCAATTTGCACTGGAATGTTGCTGCAAACCTTAAAAATCCTTTGTTTCACTGGTATTTTGCCTCACCTCCTTCTGTGGCATCGCAGTCTATGTAGAAATCCATGTCGTGGGTGCAAGTGTTTGTCAGTTCACAGTACGATGGGATCAGCAAGTCAAAACGTAACGGGCAGGTGGCGATGGGACCCGTCCCTGGACCATAACGCCCTGTCCCATATGAGGTAGGGGGGCGGTAGTCCAGCTGCCCACAGAGAGGGTTGACCATGCTCAGGTCAAAGTTTCCATAGCAGATGGAGGCCCACTGCCCCTCTTCACCGATGAAGACTTCTACACGACCTCGGTAGGGGTCAGGGCCACCCACAAGTCGTAATGCACCATTTTCAACTGGTTTTGAAACAGATGGTTTGAATGAGGCATAGAAGACGCCTTGTTCAATGCTGAACCAATTTGAATTTCAGGCTACTCCATCAAGTTGGAGCAACAAGGATATAGATTCACACAATTCCATTGTATTTTATGAAAATATATGCATATGGATGTATTTAAGCCACAGGCTCTGAGCAGAGCTTAAAATGGAGCTATAAGGAAAATAGAACAAAAGAAAATCAACCCCCCCCCAAATGTAGGGATTTTAAATACCAGTCTCAACTGTGTCACCATTTTATCACTTTTACTGTGGAGGTGTACAATACATGTACACTGAGTCTGCAAGACAAGTGCTTTGAATGACAAATCCCCATTCATGCAGCTACAAATTCCTGGAAAAACGTGGAAAAAAGGCATTCAAATTGCCAATTGTGGGTTACTCAACAAGCTAACTGGACATAAATTTATGTGAAATCTGTTTAAGCATTCCATGTAGCCTGAATTTCATTCAGAATTTTGTCCCTTTCCACAGAACCTATTGAAAATCTTTCTATTCCTCTGTCTGAAAGAGTTATGGACTAATTTAAGGCAGTGGTTTACTAAGGGGGAAAGAGGAAGGGGCAACTTGGGGGGCCAAATACCCCCCTCTCTTAGAAGTCTGTGTTCCCTGTGCTTTACCTTCCCCTTTGGAAATCTTAAAATGAGCAGAATCCATGTACAAGTAGCAGTTCATCAGCTTTCAGTGCACCCTGAAAAAAAGTTGTGCACCCTAGATTGCTTCCCTTGAAATTTTACCCCAGTAGGGTCACTGGTCACATACATGTAACCTAGTCCCAACAGTTGGGTACCCTGGCACCCTGTTTCAGTGTAATTCCCAGGTAGCCTTGGTGATGCACAGGTTGAAAGAGTGAACCAGCACTGAAAGTGAATTCATGTACATACCTGATGGGGTTGGAACAACAGGCTCGACATTTGAGCAGACAACCCCAAAAGCTGTGCCATAGTCACAGCTGGCCATGCCCAGTTTGCCCAGGTAACAGTCAGAGATGCGCATCTCGTTGCCATTGCAGGCTACTTCAGATAAAACCAGGTTCCCTATTCCAGATCCAAATGTCATGATTGACTCTGCGTACGAGAATCCCAGCTGACGACAAGCCACCTGTGCCTTGTTCTTGTTCCCAAAGGAATTGTGGCAAATGGTTCCCCACTGGCCTTGGTAGAACATCTCCACTCGGCCCTCCATAACGCTGGAACCATTAACAAGCCTCAAATCAAATTCCTCTGCTGTATGAGAAGACAATCATGTGAATCATTATCACGTGAATCATTATGTTAAATTTAATGAATACATGGAGCACTAATTATAGATATTCCAAGCCTGCCAAATCTCAACCTTCAAACACCCTGCGAAACGAGGCGCAGGAAATCTGTGTTTCTATTAGCAGGAAACTGAGATCTTTCTCAAGGCTACATCCGCTAGATTTGCTAAGTTCATCAAAGGCCTCTGTAAAATAGTCTTGTGAAAGATTTGCCAAAAAGCATGCATTGACATCAGCATGTAACTTTGCAATTTTACTTTTCCCCGAAGCCTCTTCAGACCTCAAGTTACAAACTCAATTGGACAGCACTCCCAGACTTTCTGTTGGTTGTCTGTAATCCATGCGCATACATCCCACAACAAGAAGCATGTGCTGTTTATTTTTACCATTTTTAGTCCGATGTGAATGTTTTTAGTGAATACCACCAAGCAGGTTGTGGTTCCTTTAGCTGTGTATTTTGTGTTTCATGGTTTACTTATACAGTGCATCTTCCACCAAATTAAACCAATGTTGTGCACGGAATCAGCTTTATTTCTGCTCCTGGCAAATTAACAAAATTAACACTGCAAATTACTTGCAGAAGTACACGAGGGCTGAAATAAATGCCATGTGAGCAAATTTACATTTTGTGTATTGATTAATTCTATAAATTGAAATGTTTCTGGGACCCCTAGGAGATCATTGCCTCTACTCTCAGTAGTTATGCAGAAGAAATATTTAATTTCTATTTTGTTTTCTTCTGGTATCATTGCAATTTCAAGAAATTGAAGGCCTGTTGACGTTTTTCATTAATGCAAAATATTTGTCACTGAATAAGCAATTGAAACTGGAATGGAATTAATTTGACTACATGTACTTACGTTCCTGTGCTGTTCCAACAGAGACCCACACGGAGCACATCAATAGCATGATGGAACGGAAGTGAGCAAATTTCTCCATTCTTGGAACAATTCAGGAGAAAACTGAAAACCGTCTTAACCTGGCACTGCAGACTGTCTGATGCCTGATGAACTAGTACATGTACCAAGGAGATACAAATTAAAAACTGACAAAAAGTAAAGGCTAAATGCATGCAACGTTTTGAAAATCATGGTTCAGCAAATGGCAAATGTGTGTCAATCCATTAGGGCATCTGTAGTTAATCCAATGGATCATTTTTTTTTTACCTTGAGAGAGGGTCAGTCGGTAGTGGAATCAAGAAAACATCACTTGTTTGGCCCTAGAAAGTCTCAAGATTATAGGTTTTTCATTTTTGGGGGGGCAGAAAATTCCAGATAGGGTCGGCAGCATAAGAAAACATTTTTTTCTTGGTTTCAGCCAAAAATAACCAGTCAGAAACTTTGAAAAACATAAAATTAACTGCAGAAGCCCTATAAATGGATCGGCTTCCTATTACATGGCACCTTCTTGCAAACAGGGTAGATAAGTAGGAATTGTTTCTTCACTTTTTAAAAATTGATACAATGTGCAGCCAACTGTTAACTTATACACCTTGCCAGAGATGTCACTCCTGTACCATCCTAGTAAAGCTAAATCAGCTGGATAACAATTCAAAGACTCAAGACAACATTCACTGTGCATGTTAGGTTACCAACCCCGAACAAAAATAAAAGTAATCGCATATCTGGGATGATGCCGACTGCTTCACAGTCCAATATTCACTGCCTGATTAATTCAGCTAGGAATTGAACAGTAATCACGAACACAGCATTGTTGTAGGAGCATCAAATTGGCCTATTTAGTGGGTACACGTACTAGACTGGAGCAGGTAAGCAGCATGTAGCATCAGCTCTGTAGCAAGGCTAAGTAGGATTTCTACTTGTACTATTAACTACTATCCACGTCCAGCATTATTACATGACCCACGATCGCCCCATGCGATATGCACATCAAATGCATGTATGCATGACACACGCCCAAACAAGTGTAAGCCTTCATGTAGTGCGCCTAAATCTACCATGAAAATAGAAAACTAGAGTATAGAATATCAGAGATGAGGAAAGGATACCACTCCCGGGGAAAGGGGTGATTCTTCGAAAACCCGCTGAAAAATACGTCTCCAACAGCGCAGAACGATCAACAACTGCCTCTGTAATATACAAACGCGCATTACCACATTGAATACATCAGCATTCAGCAGGGATGGGCAACTTTGGCTTTGCAGGTTCAGTGGCCCGTTTACAAAATATACTTCACGCGGACCTGCGGGTTTTGATCAAACTGGATCGTATGGCGATGGCGCCGCTACGCGTCTATACGATCTTTGGTTTCGATATTAAACTTTTGAGCTGGTGCGCTCTGTCCATTTAATAGTTAGGTTCTGGTGGCCGTAAGCCTTTGAACTCAGCGATCAGTGATCCAACGCTGCTCAAAAGAGTCTGCTCTGCTCAAAATTAAAAAACAGACCCCAAAAGGGAAAAAATATCATGATAAATAAAAAAAAATGGCAAAAACCATACCTGACTCGTACATGTTAACGGAAAACAAAGTGCCTCATTCAAAAACCCAAAAATTGAAAGGTTCAGAACTCTGGCGTAAGGAATTGCGGTACATTTTGCGGGGGCCCCCATTTTCTGAAAGGGGGGGGGTGTTACACTGATCAAGGCGGACGGGGGGGGGACACAAGCCTCAAGCGGGGATCCTGCCGTGGGTGCAGCCATGCCCCCTTCAGCCGGCGAGCTACTCCACACTGGTTCATGTTCAGACGGTCGATGGCACTGGGTATTAATTGTGTTAACTATTGCCAGGTCGGAACATGGAGAAAGGACACTGATGGTCAGAACCACTGTTCCGCGACACTGAGTGGCGCACCCTGGATTTTTGTGCCAGGGTGTGTGTGGACCAAAAGTTACTCCCAAAATAGCGCATTAATCCTCAAGCCCCCCAGGCGGGAACTTAATTTGATCATTTGATGTACATCTGCTATTAGAGCTAGTAGTACAGCAGGTATACCATATCTTTGTTTGCTGAACGTAAAAGAAAATAAAAAAAAAAACAAAACAAAAAAAAACCAAAAAACAAACAAACAAGAACAACGATTGCCCACCTCCCACCACTTACCCCACTGTCGCAAAACCAACGTACATGTACAACCTCATTCCTATCCTAGTGAAACGTCGCCAGATCCCTCACCTGTGGTCAGCTAAAAAAGTTCCAGAACGGAATTGGCGCTGTCGAGTTATAAGAAACAAGGATGTACATATGTACTGATGAATAATGCCTGTCTCAAACTGCTAGCCCCCCCATTCGTTACACCAACGCTGGGAAGAGCACTCTCTTTACTGATCTGATAGTTAAGTTAACTTAAGTAAAGTGAAGTCAGCCAAACAATAAAAGTGATTTAAAAATCAGTAGTAAATAAACCAGCAAAATACCCCCAGACCTCCGATTCCCTACCAAAAACAAAACAGCTGCAGCAGCATTTATGTCCCTTTGGTGGATCATGGAGTGAATATGTTTGGAATTAAGAAAAGGTTTTCAAATCATTAAGCTGCAAAAACGTCATGGTCTCATGATCATCGTCGAAGAGGAGGTAACCAGTGTACTTAAATTATTAAAACGGACGGCCTTAAAACGGAAATACTGCAGTGCATTTCGGCCCGAGCCCCTCTCTAAGGGAATGGGGGGGGGGGCTCACAATTCCCCTCGGCATAGTCCCGTGTTTTGGCAACTACAGGATAAGGGAGCTCATTTCAGATCTGAAATGGAAGTCGAGGCCACAGATGGATCCAGAAGGCCCAACAGGGGCCATGCCCCCGCCTCTTTTTTTTTTAAAAAAAGGAGCCCCAAATTAAAAAAAAAAAACATAAAAAGCGATTTGGGGGCTTCATGGCATTGTTTTTCTCAATGCGTGCAAAAAAGCCCCAACAGTAGACTTTATCCCAGAAAGACCATAAAAGATTACATGAAAAAATTCCAACATTTTGTTCACCTCCCAACAAGTTTGTCCGTCTCAAAAAAAATTGTTTCGGATCCGCCCTTCATCAGTGGTCTGTCCGAGTCGACGCAGGCTAGGGAAATGTGTGGAACGCCCACCTCACTCGGTGGCGTCGACGTGTACGTACGTACGTGTGGCGCGCGAGTGATTCTGTCTGTTTTTATATTACCCACAATGCACCATGTAGCTGGCTAGTACAGTGAAAGCAACATGGCGAACACCTTGTGACGGAAAATGCTACGAAGTGCACCGTGTGCCTAACACTCTACCAACGACGAATTTGTTTTGTGTAAATTGTCGAGGTAACTTCAAGACTGGACGGTTTCAACGATGGCACAGTGCACACAGAGTGCCCAGGAGTTCGTACAGAATTCGTTCGGACCAACGGTGGCTGTGCTTTGCAGTCACGATGCCGAGGTGTTGGCGCAGAAAAACAACCTTTCAATGGTTGAGATGATACGGCCTTTTAGCCGCCTTACAAATGAGGGTAAAAACATACACAAACTTGAAATATTGTTGAAGCAAATGCCTAAATGCCGATATTGTTTAAGGAGCCTCAACCAGTTTTTAGGTTGGAAAAAATGTTGCATCCTGACTCCACTTTTCTCATCATATATCATCTCAATAAAAGTCAGTCATTACAGAAAGTTGGAAAGACACAAATTCAGGGCTAGGAAAAATTTACCGATGTTGTTGGGAAATACTCAGAAAATTCTCTTCACTCCCCATAGACTTTGTACACAACTGCTGAAGTGGAGTCAGGATGCAGCATTTTTTTCTTTCAGGTTTTTCATTTCAGGCTTTTTTTATTGCATGTATTGTGAGTGTGACCCTGGATGATAATTCTGTCATTTACAGGGCTAGTCCTAGCCTTGGCTTCCAACAACCCATCTGTCAGTTTCAGACCCTGAAATCTGTCGATTCAGTTACCTTAACGGAAAGAGTTCCATATACGGACACTGCTGGACACTGTGTACAAATCCTATGAGACTGATCTGAGAAATTCAAAGTGTTTTCTAAGCACATTAAATAAACAACTTGGTATTTTACTCCTTTTGTAAATGGAACTTTTCTGGACATTTTCTTGCTTTCTGAGGACCAAAAATAGGTCAATGTAGGGAGTAATTACTAGCATCCATATATGGAGCTTTTTCCACCTTAACTACCTGTATCCTCTGTTTTTTCCTTTTTAAAGCAGTCATTTTCTAACTCTGGATAACTACTTTTTAAAGGCCTACACAAGTTACAGTGACTTACATTTAAAAAACTCAAATGCATGGGAAAATATTTGTTTGATTTGCAGTGCAGACATGATAGACATCTAAAAGTGAATGAACTTATGAAAATGTTAAAAAATGTAAAGTTACATTTACAGTCATAATTTGTCCCTACAGCGGTTAGTCAGCCATCAGAACGTGATGACAGGTACCAAAACATGCAGAAAGTTAAATTTTGCATGAAAAATATCAAAGCATGATTTACTTAGAAAATACTTCAATTTTTCAGGCCAGTCTCGTTGAGTTAATGTTCAGGGTGTCAAGTGATGTCCGTGTATGGGACTCTTTCCAGTTTCATTCCACGGTCATGGTAGTTTCCGTTGGAATTAGCACAGTCCTCACGATGGGCAGGTTTTATGAACAGTTAGTGTACATATTTATAGAATTAAAAATTTGTGTTGTGTTTTTGCCACATCCAAAAGGATGTAAATAGGTGTTGGCAAGTTAAATCTTTTTGAAACTAGGAAAGATCTGAAACAAGGAAAACATTCCTAAATTGTAAGAATAATAATTTTCCTTTTGTTCCTCAGTTGAAGTAGTGCCACCTCAAACACAAGACTTAGGCAATATTATCTGAAAACAATTACATGTATGATACTCTTTGCTGGTTCTTTATCCTGGTTGGTTGAAATATGGTCATGTGAGACTCACTAATATAGGCTAGTGCTTGAAAAATGCATCAGTGTGAATTTGCCGTGTACCAACACATGATGCATGTGTAATTTTTGGAACGTTTAGTGCCTGGTTGGGTACTGTGGACTAATCCGAGGAGACACCATGAATGCAGTGGCAATGCACTCACGTGTGTTCTTGTAAGCACGATGCTTGACAGTAGTCGGGATCGTCCCAATGATACTGCTGCTTGGCTGGTCCAACTGCAGTGCGTTGGGATTGTCCAACTACAGTTGGGACTGGGAGTGTCCCATATCGGTGTATAGATGTTGACAAGACATGCCAGAAACTTGTACAGATTGTCTTTATCCTGCATTTTCTCTTTCATCCCTCACAGCTCACATCCGAGATCCCTCGGGACAGTTGCACCCGGTCCGCAACCTCCGTCTGATCTTGAAAGAGATGAACCAGCAGCCGCTCTCTGTATCCCTGATGAGGAGGATGCTGGAGGAGAGTGTCAATCGATGCCAGCCGCCACCCGTCGATGGTAACCGTGGCAACGTCATCACTGTTGGCTCCTATGATCTCCAGATTGGGGGTAAGTACATGGAGTGATTGCCAGTGGCCATCCAAATCACAGACAAATTATTATAACAGACCTTTTTGGTGTTTAGTTCAAACCTCCAAAACAATTATGTGAGTGTATGACAAATTTGCTCACATTTTTGTTTTTTGTAACCTTTTGAATCTTTGAATTCCACAACTATGAAGGGATTTGTTATAACTTGGAACCACTTAGAACACCACATCCCATATAATTTTTATGGCAACTCATTGTGCCTCTTGCTATAGATTAAATTAAAATTCTCTTTAGATTGGAGTTGAACATTGTGTTTGTAAGAGGGGAAACAACACTCAAACACATGCATGGTTTCATTTGTAGTGTTTCAGTATAATATCCTTTCTTATTAATTGATTAGTATACTTCAGTTACATGTATTAAAGGCCATATTCAAACTCCGGGCTGTTTGTGCACTTTGACAGACTACGTGACCACCATATATGTAAATTTACAGAGAGTATCCATTTACATGGTATAGTAATGAGGCCGGAATGCCATTTGTGAACACCTTTCTGCAACTTTACCCTAACCCCTTGACCCTTTTGGCATGTTTGGCTAGGGATGCATTTTCAGCTGTGCACAATCTTCCATCTGCCTCCAGAATGCTCCATTATTTCTTGAAATGCATTCCTTGAAGGGGTTGACCACTACCTTAGTGCTTCCAAAAATGTCCAGCAATTCCTGCTCTGTTAAGGCAGTGCAAATGGTATCCTGGAGCAGTGTGGATGATTCCACATATATCCTACATGTACATGCAGGTCTGAATTTATGCATAGCTGAGCACAAACAACACCAGGCCTGACCCAGGACCTTGACACAATGCATCCTTTGCCATTCAGCCTCAATCCTCCAAAATCCTTCCACACTGCACAGAGGAGTTTGGAGGATTTAGGAAAGTTAGGAGTGACAGTTTGTATTTCGGCTGTACGTAATCTGGTATATTTTTTGTCATTTATTCCAGCTTCAACAGCTTGGTATGAAACCTACCGCGATGTGTTCCTTGAGCTCTTGACCCCCTCAGACCACGAGTTCATACATCACTACGTAGCTTGTATCCTTTGGGCGTAGTTTGAAGTTTTCTTGGAAGGGAAGGAACAGAGATGATAAATGGAATTCATGAACTCCTTGAAAATGCAACACAATTCACTAGGATTACTGCCTGTTTGGATCGCCAGATGTTCTCATATTTAGAATGACTGCATGTGTTCACAGTTTTGTGCGAACATGCTTTGTCAGTGTTTGTTCCAGTTGCATGATCTTTGTTTGAATCAGGAAAAGATACCCAAAATGCAAATTAAACCCAACCTTACCATGTAAGTTACAAGTTACCTGATCTGCTGTTTAGTTGCAGGCCTTCAAATAAAAAAATTTGTTAGCTTTTCCTATTCCTGTCATACATGTTTATATGCCAGTATTCATCAGAATGGTAAATACAGTAATACATCCAACTGAAGTACAGGGACTGGATGGGCTTGTTCTGTTACCAGTGAATAGGTTTTAAACAGTTTATGGAAGATTTATAAACACCCAAAATGATATTCTGTGACTGTTGTACAGAAGAGTTGTTGAGACCAGTCACAAGACCAGACACAAGACCAGTCACAAGACCAGTCACAAGACCAGTCACAAGACCAGTCACAAGACCAGTCACAAGACCAGGCACAAGACCAGTCACAAGACCAGGCACAAGACCAGTCACAAGACCAGTCACAAGACCAGTCATAAGACCAGGCACAAGACCAGTCACAAGACCAGACACAAGACCAGACACAAGACTAGACACAAGACCAGACACAAGACCAGACACAAGACCAGACACAAGACCAGTAACAAGTAACGGTGAACAGTGGCAAAGGAATGCTTTTGTTGCAGTTTATTGGAATAACTTGTCACTTGAATTCAGACTGGAGGTCTTGTGTTGGTCTCGTGTGGTCTTGTGAAGGTCTTAAGTGGTCTTAACTACAACACTGTTTCATACCAAGTCTTAACCAGGCTTCAGGCAGGGTACAGTAAATAACCCTAATGTGAGATCTTGTCTGCCTTAAGCTGAATTCATTTCTTGAAGAAAAAGCCCTTGACCCTTACCCCCATCACCAGGCATGTTGGTTGTGTCTACCTCCCATGCGGACCCGATGGATCAGTTTGCCAAGTTGAGCCAGCAGCAACACTTCCTGCAGCACACCTCCAAATCCCCCTACCCAAAGTGGTTGGTCCCGAACATCTTCAAGTACTATGTGCTGGTGCATGACAACACAGACGGGGAGGAGGAAAAGTAAGTATGCAGGAGGGGTGTTTTTTTTTTGATTGGCTGTTTTCTACAGTGATGTGGTTTCCACACACTTTGAGTCAGTATATTGATAAGCATGTGCAGTTTGTCTCTATCACTTATATTCTTACAAAGTAAATATAACATACGACAGATATCTGCCATGTCACTAAAGGTACCTTTACATGTAGTTGTGCACAAAGCATAATGCAGGCAGACTGTCACACTATACGTAATGATGATCAGTGTTGCAGTTGAGACCAGACCGTCTGAGAAGAAGACCCCAAGTTTGGAAACCAAGACCACAAAACTGAGACTGACACAGCCCGATACAGAGAGATTAAGACAGTCCAAGACCAAGACCTGAAGTCAAAATTACATTTTAAATGTGTAAGGTAGCATACAAAATGCATGTCAAAAATTGCGTCTGGTTTAATTCTTGTTTTGAATGCTTCAGAGCCTTTTCCTTCAACCCTGATTGTGCAGAAAATGATCAGGCTAATTTCGAGAAAGCTTCTCGTTGAAGTGACTTTTTATCGTCTCCATGTCTTGTAAATCACGTACAATGTGGATGAGACAACGTAGGATAAAACAAGGTTGACCCTCAAACTGGTGGGTGGTTGCAACATGTGTAATTGCAACAGCAATGGATGGATGGATATAATGGTAAAAGTGTTCTTCCTGTTAAACTCTTTGACCCCTCGTCGCTCACAGGGCTGAGGCAGTGTACCAGAGTATGAAAGCGACCTATGGCTCCCATGCATGCCATTTACTGAGAATCAACTCGCGGTCCATCCACACTGCCGAGACCACGGCACTGAACAGCGACAGCAGCATCGGCATGCCTGACCCCTGGAGCCAGTACATGAACAAGAATGCAGAGCAGATGGTGAGAAATGGGTTTTGGTCTATTTAGGGTGGGGGGGAGGGGGCTAGTGTGAGAAGGGAGGGTTGGACGTTAAGTTATGCACACTCCAAATTATCTGTCAGATTTGCGCTGTGAAAAGTGTAAATTCTCCTGTATTTCACAGTGATTTGTAGGAGGAGGGCCAACCAGACACTTATCATTTCATTCTGTTTTTTTTGATGTGCATCATCTTTAATGAGGGTAAGCTCTGATCAGTGCAAAGCACTGCTTTCCATGGAGGCTGTCAGATTTACAGCGGGGGGTTGAAGGCTTACAAGGGCGCCTCATGCAGACGCCAAACGGCCCACATCTGTAGAGAGGAGACAGTGAGAAGCAGTTCGAGTTTTAGAGGTGGGAGGAAAACCCCCAGAGGAATATTCTGGGTAAAACATACGGAATCAGTTAGGGACTGAAAACCCAATCCACATGTGGACCACGGCCAGGAATGGAGCCTGGGCCCACAGAGGTAAAAGGCAAGGGAAGAACCCCAACCTGGCCCCCACATTCACTTCACACATTACTGATTACGGAGTCTCCTGATGTAGTTCAAACCATACTGTAGCAGAGCCATTTGGAAGGCAGTCGTAAGACCCATCCAAAAATTTAATCGTGTGTCTCTCTTATGGTCTAATTTTATTCAGTAAAGTTGTTATTTGTTTTGCATTCATGCTAAGGTGGCAGTATCAGATCTAATGCCGTACATAGTACATAACACTGTGTATTCTCTGGTGGCATAGCCGAAGAATGTGGCTTCAGAAAGTACATACATATTTTTTTTTCAAAGTTTTAAAAAATACTGGAAACATACCTTGATTGGTCTGGGAGAGGAGGGGTTGAAGTGGGGCTTTGAATTTCAGGACTTAAATGCCACTCTGTCAAATGTTTCTAGGAAACGTCAGTCAGTGATATCCCTCAGTCAATGGACGACGAGGGCTTTCCTGACAGGGTGACGGAGGCGGGGCCTGACAACCTTGAAGTGGAGAAAGCCACAAATGCAAATCTTCTCACTCCCGATAGTGCCGATGGTAAGTCAGGACATCGTGATCTATGCCAAGCATGCATCTGGTCCCAACTATTTTGACATCAGTACGTTCTTGTGAAATTGGTCCATATAACTGTAAGTTGACTTCACTCTAAGGGGAGGAGAGTTAGGAATCTTCCCCCAAACCATTTTTCTGATACAGTCACAACCCATTTTTTAAAATCAAGCTTTGAGGAGTTTCTCTCGCTAATGTCTCGCAGTCATTTTAAATTCAGCTTTAAATTTAACACACTGTCTGCCTCCATAGACTTCTTAGACTTTGTGTGTGTACAAAACTAAAAGGGGATTAGCATGTCAAGCACGTCAGCCTGAGATGATTTAATGCATGCTGGACATCTTGACCTGTCAGTCGTGCCTCTATATCAAGATAGCCAGGTCATGCTTAGGCATTCTCATTAAGGCTCAAATTTCAATCCTGATTTGACAACATTTGACCTGTCAGTCATTTCATCAGTGAATGAATTCCTTCAAACAGATGGGCCTAATGATCCCTCACCGGACGCCGTCATCATTGCCAGTCAGGAGAACACCCTCAACGAGGTCATCGCTCACCCTCTGGACCAGTCAGGCGACACCAAGCACTCCCAGGAAAATCTGGACCTGTTTGACAGCACTGACTCAGCCCTCCACAGCAACAACAAGATGCTGAACTCAGAAGGCCCCTTGCAGCCAGCTACCAAAGGCACTAATGTGCATGGAGCTTGCCTGACGCTGAGCGACCACGACCGGCTGCGGATCTTCATCCATGAGTTCACAGTGCGCGGCCTCCTGCCTTACATCGAGAAGATGATCAGGACTCTCAATGAACAGGTTGGTCTGATGGGTGATAAAATAGCCAGGGTTTTTTTTTCCATGCAGTTCATCCCAAGGCAGAAGGATTGTATCACACTCAACTTGGTTGTCTCACAATGTAATTGTTTTGGTCTTCAAGTAAGCAACATTGGAAATTAGACAGTGAATCAAGTTCCCCTTGTACCCATGATCAATGCTTTTCATAGTCGGTAAATCTTCTCCTTTGACAACAGACAGCTGCAAATACATGTACCCAACTAAACACCTGATTTATAATCAGAGTGTAATTAGTTACTTGTGTAGTTGTTGAGCCAATAAGTAAGTCAAGCTGCTTGCTAAAGGATGAAAAGCCATGGTTCCCTTGTGGAATCCAACCCCAGTTTTTTGTTGCTTCAATTATGTGGACATGATTTAGCACCAAGAAGTGACTGCGTAAAATGAAAAAATATTACCATATCTTCACGTTGTTTGGTTATTTTTATCTGAGGTACACACAATACAAGAATTGTGCTTTTTATGCAAAGCCAAATGTTTCATATCCCAATTTCTTTTAGCTCGCTGCCAGGAAAGGGTTGCACAAGTCAATCTTCAGTGCCACTAAGAAATGGTTCGGCGGGAACAAGCAGGCTGAAAAGGCTGCTATCACAGGCCGTGACATGGGTGGCAAGTAAGTGAGCTCGGAGGGTCAAAGGTTGAAGGTCGGGCTCTTGATGATAGAATCCTCTGACAGGGACTTGGAGTCATCAAAATGTAGACAGCAGAAATACTTTAGCTTGTGAAGTTAGTATGGATCCTTCCACTTCAGGAAATTGTGAATAAACCTTGGAATTGGATGTATAGAAACGAGGAAGAAAATACTTGGGAGTTGAGTTTCTCTTCTGCAGGAAAAATATCAATATTTTATCATATTAGATAACAGTAAATTTCAAATTTGATAAGTGAAAATTTTGGCAATTCCTTTGATAAAAGTAAGTCCTTTCCATCCCATTTATTTTATGCCTTTTTAATGAATGTTCAACTCAAATTAGTATTGTGACATTCGGCTCAAAAATTACTCGGAATGTCAAATTGAAAAAAAAAAGCCTTTTAAACCCATTAACCAATATAAAAAGGCTGCTAAGGGTAGACGTTGCTGAGCAGAAATGATAGTTGCTTAGCAAAAACAGGACACCGTCCAATATGCCATGCAAATTTTTCTCAGTTGTTTTTTTTGTTTTATGCATAAGAGTCTTTCTTCAATGAAAAACACCCACAATGGTACATTTCGATGGACTCGCTTAGTGAAGTGCATGGCCAAAGATGTTAAGTTCTTCATTGTGAGCTCATAAAACATGGTTGCTACTTTGAGGAAAAAAATTACACATTTTTAAAAGACAAAAAGCATGCAGTCATGAGCCCTATAAATGAATAGTCTTTAGCGAATATTTTTTTTATATTAAAAGGACGTAGTATTGATTATTCTCAAGTTACAAATATGTTACAGCAAGTTCAATAGAACTCTTTCCTGTCAAGTCGTTGCTAAAAAATCTTAACTTTGTGTGTCTCAGTTTGTTACTATTTATTGTAGAGGTGCCGCGTCTGCTACATGCAAAGTGAAGCAATGACGTATGCCGTTCTTTTATTTGAGTAAACTTTGTGTGTTATGGGATGTAAATCAGCTCGCTACAGGGCAGAAAAACCGTTTGAAAAATTGTGGCCTGTGTGTCCCACTTTTGACCCCAATTGTGCACAGGTCACAGTGGTCAAAGTGAGTGTTGGTCACCATTACACCACCGTTGGTTTTCCCCCGATTTTTTGGGTTTGCCCCTAGGTATCTGAGAGAAGCCCCAGAGCTTCAGATGAGACGCTTAGCTGACCTGGCCTTCCTGGTACAGATGTATGAGCTAGCCTACACTTCCTACCACACCGCCAAGAGAGACTTTGGCAATGACCAGGCATGGACTCACTACGCTGGAGCATTAGTAAGCATGCACTGTGTAGGAATAGATGACGGCTGGTAACCAATTTCAGTCTCAGAACTGTTGAAATTACAATTCTGTCTGGAAATCGCTTCAAATTCTGTTCTTTTTAAATTTCCTGTGTTCCCCAAATTGGCCCAGTGCATTGCTGAATGGCAGTGGTGTCTTTTCAAATGCAGCCGGATTAGCGTGCAGTGGTACTGTATCGTTCATCGCTGGAGTGCTGGAGCACTTTTGTCCCCGCTGATAATCCGTTGCCGCGGAATGCCACAAACAGTGGTATACTGTTTCAAAACAATGACGGATTACCTACACTAATGCCAACTGAAAAATTATGGTAAATCTCAGCAGCTTGGTCTTTTGTTCCGAGTACTGTCTTCTGTTACAAGGCCCAGCTCTTTTGTCCAATTTCGGGCATCCCAGCTGTGCATACAAACCCAAGGTGCCCAGTTCTAGAATCCCCAGAGGCAGGTGGTTAAGGCTTGCCCAAGGATGACCTCGGAGCACATCAGCTGTGCCAGTATCACACATATCAATGTCTGAGGATGGAGAGAATGCACATCAAATAGATTGAGCTTCAGTTTCCGCATTTTAACCTTCGACGTTGATTTTGCGCAAGTGCCCTCCTTCACGTCCACGCCTTAGGGAACTCACTGTGCCAGGCGTGCGTGAACCACACAGTGGCTGCTGTCTCAATTGCCAAACCCTGTGATGATTGGTGATTTATTTTGTGATTTCAGGAAATGGCGGCGGTGTCAGCCTTCATGTTGGGCAGTATGCAGAAGGCATACCCGACACACTACATGGACACAGCAGTCAATACCTACCTCACCTCTTGCAAGTGAGTTCATGTCACCAATGGGAGAGGAACTCACTTACTGCATAGTATTTACTCCACTAAATGTCTAGCACTTTCCCGTACACCTTACCCTTTTTGGTTCAGTTTTCTCGGTTCTTTCCTCAATATTTGTAAAGCCTGGTTTTCATATCGACGTGAGATACGCAGAGAGCAACTCAATCAAGATGTTGACTGCAACGCAGACAAATGGAAACATGTCAAACGGGAGTGTCGCCACAAACGCAAACCAGCCCCAGACGGATCGGGGAAGTTGAGCTCGGTTCAACTTTACTGACTGTCTGTATAAAGTCGCTGAGTGGGCCTATACAAAAACAGCATATGCAGCTGCAGTCATCAACAAAATAGCTGACCATTAACAAATTGGTACATCAAACTGGAGTATCAGTTTGGCTTCCAGAAGCAACATTGCTAGCAAAAAAAGGCATTTTTAGCAAAAATTTCTGAGTTTTGGATGCCATTTTGTTTAATTTTTGGGTGGAATGATGTCTCACAGCGTCTTTCCTGCCACTGTCTGCGTCTTGATGTCTTACAAACCGTCTGCGTTACAAACGACCATATGGAAACCGGGCTAAGTTTTCTTTAATACGGTGGTATAGATTCTCTGTCTTCCTCACAATTTTGGCTAAATCTCCTTGACTGTTCAATTCTGATTTGGCATGTTCCCTTACTGCATGCACGAAGATTTATCTTGTTTTCAGAGAAATTCTCCCTTTTCTCTAGGCTGCTGTCATTTACTTTGGACTGTCATTCCGGCTCTTAAAAGTTTGATTGGATTGTACCTGCACACTTGTCATGATTGATTTTGCATTCTTATCAAACATGCATTTGGAAAAAAATATGAACTGCCCGTGCACTGTTCGGTTCGATTCTGCTGACATTTCTTCAGAAGCCTTTTTACCCTCACTCTTGTCTGAGCTCACTCTGAACCTTTGATCACATTTTCCCCAGGAGGCCACAGTTTGCCACCCGGGCAGTCTTGATGAGCACCGAGATTCTGAAAGCGAGAGGCATGTATGCTGAGGCTGCC
This sequence comes from Acanthaster planci, assembly GCF_054643075.1. Lineage (NCBI taxonomy): Eukaryota > Metazoa > Echinodermata > Asteroidea > Valvatida > Acanthasteridae > Acanthaster > Acanthaster planci. The sequence continues at coordinate 17,020,362 of NC_141782.1, forward strand.
ATGGAATTCATTAGGATGACGGGAGAGGTAAACAAACTAACCAGCAGTAGGGGTGATTCACTAGACACTGCCCCACGGAGAGATCGCCACAGAAAGACCCCTTTTTTTCAAGTTTACAATCAACAAGAGCATCACCGTCCTGCTGTGTTTTTTAGTTGAACATATGTCAGTAAACAATTTTTGTTAAGTTGTTTTTAAGTTACATGTAAGGAGCTGAAGGAGTGAACCTTGGTTGGTTAAGTGGTTGATTCAACATCACTGCTTGGATTGCTGTCGTAAATGACTGATTCCATTGTTTAAAGTTCCGTACAAGTGCCATCTTGTCAGTGTGTAGTTGCTGCTTTAGTGACCTTTGAACTGCTGTCATTACATATCTCCCCAGTTGTCGGTATAATTAGTCCAAATGTCTATCTGTAGAGCTGATGGTTAGAAAAATTTACATCATTCTGTCAGAAGCTGCACAAAAAAGTCCAAACCCTGCTCTTAATGTTGGCTTTTCTTGCATACACATGTAGTTATTCTCTCATCAGGTGAAGAACAAACAGTACTGTGTGAATAGATCCATTTCAGCCATGCAGTAATGTGCACTAAATTGTCAATGAAATTGTAATGCATAAAAAGGGTTTTGTGTACATTCTGTTGAAAATCAATTGCCTACAGTGGCTGCTATTTGCATCTAGCACTTCAGTCTGATGTGAACCAACGGCACCAGGCCTTTGCCAGTAGATCATGCAGCATTCTATGCCGTTTATTTATATTAAACAAGTTATTTTCATTCTAACCCCCTTCCCCCCGGAACTGCACTAGGACTCCGACATACGCAGCGCTATCTTCCTAGAACAGGCCGCTCACTGCTTCATCAACATGCGCCAGCCAATGGTCCGCAAGTATGCATTCCACATGATCCTAGCAGGTCACAGGTACAGCAAGGCTGGACAGGTATTTGATGTACCATTTCATGTTTTTAGATTTTATTCAGGTGCATAGACATTTCTGGTGTATATAAAACATTGTTTAAAGGTGTTTAGCACAGAAATTTGATTGTTTAGGGGAATAGTTAGGTAAACTTTGGCTGTTTTTCCTAAGAAGTGTTGTGATCGATGTTATCATGGGTGATGCAGTTTATCTTTACTATTTTTAAATTTTGCAACTTTTAACTTTAACTTTGTGGGCACCCTTTCTTGCTTGAATTTTACAAAATTCAAAATGTGGAGGACACCAAGGCACTTTCCTCGTACTCAAAACGGGTCCCCATGTCCCATGTAAAGTAAATCTACCTTATGTTAAGGTAGATCTTGGAAATTTCATGCTAATTAGCTGATTGTAAGGTATGTGTGACTGTCATTGAGATTCTTACCTGTAAAGTCTCCAGCAAAGTGTGGGTCTCCAGATTTTGATTTCAATCTGTGTACTTGTGTTCCAATCTTGTTACAACCTAATGCATTTTTCACGACCCAGAGAAAACACGCCTTGAGAGCCTACTGGCAAGCGCTGCAGGTGTACAAAGGAAAAGGATGGACCCTTGCAGAGGTATTTTGGCAAACTCTCTCTTTTACCTTTTACCTTGAACCTTTAACCCTAACAGTACGTGGCATTGTTTGGCTTAGAGTACTCAGTATTACAAAATACTACGTAACACTCTGAGCCTGAAGGACCTAGCACTACAAATTGCTAGTTCTGGCTAGGTTTATTCCATTGTTACTCGTACAGAGAACAATGAAACCATGCATTCATAGTGCCACAGCATTGTATGGTACATTGTCTTCTCTATTGTATTTTATGGCTTCAGAGAATAATAATGTCATGTCCTCTTACAAGCGACAGGGCTGAGTACTACATTCTACTACTAAGTAGTACTTTGTAGTATTCGGGACTGTTAGGGTTAAGGCAGCAGCATTGTTTTACTTGCTGTGCCACCGAGCCATGTATAATAAGGGAATAAAAGTTTGGTGTGTGCTTAAAAGTGTGTTTAAACTGGATTGGGTCTGCGTGGGGGCAAAGAGGCCAAGCTTAAGGCAAGGCCCACAGCTACCTTCCGGGCCCCTTGCGTTTAAAACCAACCCTTCACACTTCTACTCCCTTTCCTAAATACTTTCTTGAAAGAGAAAGGTAAGTAGTGAATACATTTGACTTTTGATTTTGTTCATCAATTTTACTCCGTGTTTTGTGCAACATGCCTCTGATCATATCTGTGGCAAGTGCCTTGATACTAAAATCTTTGTGGGAAAGTGGCACATGACACGTGCTGCACGACGTGGCACAGAACGCAGCTGAGCGGGTGCGGAGTGAAATTCCGATTCTATGAAATGCGGACTCATTGATTGCATTTCGTATGTGTACGTGACGATGATTGTCATGCATGAGAGTTTGAACCCATAAACTGAGAGTCCATGTTGCATGTGAAACCGGGAAAATGTTTAAGGCCTGTTCGTTGCTTTTAATCCTCTGTTAAATACCACCTGCTTGACAGGCTCCAAACCAATAGAAATTGGTAAACTGTCCGAGGTATTTATGAATGCCAAATAATTTTAAGATGCTGATAGTTAAAAGTTAGTTTTTAGATGGAAATCCATTGCAGATGACTACAGTAGATTCTCCTGTCCCAGATTTGGGGTAATGAGATCGCATGATTATAAGAACATCAGTGTGTGGTAATAACATGCCATGAAAAATCCCATTATCCTATTCATATCTGTGCTTTCCCAGGACCATATCAACTTCACGATTGGTCGGCAGTCCTTTAATCTGAAGCAGCTGGAGAATTCTACGGCATCCTTCAAGCATCTCTTGACCTACCAGAGCAGGCAGCCAGCTGCCCAGCAGGGTGCTTTCTTCAAGGAGTATCTCTTTGTGTTCAAAGTGAGTCTGGGCACTGCCCGGCTTTTGTCCCTTTATCAGATGATGCAAATGTGTGAGTTCTTAATTTGGAAAAATCTGGGGAAGGGATGAATTTGTGGCTTTGTGTTTTGGAATATGGCTTTCGTATGCCTGTCAAAAACTTTATGGGACTAGTCTTGAAGTAGTGAAATTGACACATTGACGTTAGTTTGATTTTCCTTTGTATCCATCCTGAGCTAAAGTACACCCTCATCAGCCCAAGAAGAGACAGGCTTGGTAGGACGCATTCCAGCGCACACACGTGACCATGCATTCCGACGTCAATTGGTTGCGCGTACTTGGCGCGCCTCGCAGCGAATGTGCATAAACCCATGTGCCTATGTGAGGAGTTCCCACCAGAGGACCTCTGTTTCAATGTCAAAAAAACACACCCTGTCTAGTTCCCACACTTGGCGGATAAGGTGTTGCCTTGTGGATTTATCAAGCTGAGGGATAACAATATATTTGTACAGCCCCACAAAAGTTACCTTCTACAATGATCATTTTTAAATTCAATAATTGCATGGTTATGCTGTAGCTTGATGAAATCTGCATTTCTCTGTGGTCTGAAATTACTTTCTACAGTGATCATTTTGAAATTCATTAATTACATGGTTATGCTGGAGCTTGATGAAATCTGCATTTTTCTGTGGTCTTAAATTGCCTCTCTATGACCATCAGGCTTACATTGAAACTTTCTCGTCATAATATTGCATGTATTAATATTTCTAATTATAATCATACAGTTGATGTGCTTTTGCTCATGGTGAGTTGATGCCACCTGTTCAAAAACACATGCTGATGTAAACACTATTGCTTCCTTCCCCAGCAACTGCTGACCACGCAGTCTCAGGAGGGCAGTCCCCAGGCCACGTTGCCACAGCTCCCCCTCCCCGTCATCAACAAGCCTGCTACCAGGGTGCTGTTGACCAACCCACGTAGGCCACAGCTCCCAGGTAAGAGGCTGGCATCTCACCAACTGGAATCTGTCACCTGGACAAGTGTGCTACTTTTAAATCGTGCCTCTGATGGAACTGGGCAGGAATTTGCCCCTTGCCAATGTGAACGGTTGTAGATTCAGAGTGTGGACAATTTCTTCATGTCAAAAGAAATGCAGTAATTCATATTATTTCATTCTTGTTCCCTCCCAATATGTGCAAAAAATGTGCTCCCAATATGTGCTGCCAATATCTGCCCCCAATATGTGCTCCCAATATCTGCCCCCAATATGTGCCCCCAATATGTGCTCCCAATATGTGCCCCCAATATGTGCCCCCAATATGTGCCCCCAATATGTGCTCCCAATATGTGCTCCCAATATGTGCCCCCAATATGTGCTCCCAATATCTGCCCCCAATATGTGCCCCCAATATGTGCCCCCAATATGTGCCCCCAATATGTGCCCCCAATATGTGCCCCCAATATGTGCCCCCAATATGTGCTCCCAATATCTGCCCCCAATGTGTGCCCCCAATATGTGCCCCCAATATGTGCCCCCAATATGTGCCCCCAATATGTGCTCCCAATATGTGCTCCCAATATCTGCCCCCAATATGTGCCCCCAATATGTGCTGCCAATATCTGCCCCCAATATGTGCTCCCAATATGTGCTCCCAATATCTGCCCCCAATATGTGCCCCCAATATGTGCTCCCAATATCTGCCCCCAATATGTGCCCCCAATATGTGCCCCCAATATGTGCTCCCAATATCTGCCCCCAATATGTGCCCCCAATATGTGCTGCCAATATCTGCCCCCAATATGTGCTCCCAATATCTCCCCCCAATATGTGCCCCCAATATGTGCTCCCAATATGTGCCCCCAATATGTGCCCCCAATATGTGCCCCCAATATGTGCTCCCAATATCTGCCCCCAATATGTGCCCCCAATATGTGCTCCCAATATCTGCCCCCAATATGTGCCCCCAATATGTGCTCCCAATATCTGCCCCCAATATGTGCCCCCAATATGTGCTCCCAATATCTGCCCCCAATATGTGCCCCCAATATGTGCTCCCAATATCTGCCCCCAATATGTGCTCCCAATATGTGCTCCCAATATCTGCCCCCAATATGTGCCCCCAATATGTGCTCCCAATATCTGCCCCCAATATGTGCCCCCAATATGTGCTCCCAATGTCTGCCCCCAATATGTGCCCCCAATATCTGCCCCCTAGTCTACCCTCACAAGGTCATAAAATGTTACTTAAAAAATGCTAATGGGATCCGCCCTTGGACAGATGATACTTCACTAGTGGGAAGCTTCATGCAGTAACTCATGTATGGACTTTTTGCTTGATAACCATCTCAACAGTGACAGAGACATTACAGTTTGCCAATCACTGTCCTATCTGGCAGACACTTTGCAGGTGTATAAACCCTGGATGTACCTATATGTAAGTTCATGTCCTAACATCTGTCGCTACGAAGCCCCTTCCGCTCCCACCCTGGATGTGAGTTGACGTTGAGATGGGATTACACACTCGAGAAGTCGCTGTGGATATTGCAGCATAAACTTCCATCGGGTGGTGAGTGAGCAACTCTAATGACTAATGTCTATACATTCCTTTGTACCACTGATTGCAGACACGCAGATGTATGCAACTTCGGTGACCTTTGACCGGATCTTTGACCCAGCCGAGTGCGAGGAATGGCAGAATCTAGAGGAGATGGCCATCATGGTGGCCAGCGGCCAGTACACACTGCCGGCTGGATTCCGGCCAAACCTGCAGCTGCTTCACGCGAAGACGGACAACAGCACGAGTCCCCTTGTGGTTGTTGGAGGTGAGGAGAAATGATTGGCTTGTCAGAGACACCTAAGTTGATGGAACTGCTTAGCCGGGAATCAGTTGAAAACCGCAGTCTGTAATCAGTTCTTTTTGCTAAGCATATTTTACTTTCATAAGTTGAGCAAATTTCTGTGTTATGGGGTTCACAGTACCGTATTACTGTACTTGAACTCATCATAGTTGAGTAATTTTTTGGTACTCATACTCATGAAAATGCACTCAAACTCAAAATGAATAAATTACCAAGTACTGATACTCATAGGAGTGTACTGGATTACAGCGCTGTCAAAGTAGGAGCAGGTCATAGTACAGTGTGCTGAAAGGAGTTACCACATTTGGTAAAAAGTTTATATCCAAAGTGAATGACAGTGTTTTGCACCAGAACTTGGTAATTTTACTTTTGCTAGAGATGCGTGGTTTAACTGAAAAGTTTTCTTGTGCTGCTGAGTGTTATTAAGGCTTCCAATTGCATTTGTCTTTGTGTGGTATGACATGTTTGAATGATTTATCATATGGTTCTACAGACAAGGTTTTCAATTCTGAAGGCGTGTCCGAGGCAGACCTAGACCCCAGCCCATAACTCATGACAAATGGCATCAATTTGAAATACGTTACAGCCCTCCAAATGAACAAGCTACTCATTTCCTCGCATGATCTCTCAGAGCCAGTCACCGTGGAGCTGGTCATGGAGAATCCGCTGAAGGTACCCCTGACGATATCCAACTTGACCTTGAGATGGAAGTTCACTCCCGTCAGCTATGAGCATGTCAACAAAGAGAACCCCGAGCAGCAGCCGACGGTCCTGTCCAATGAGACCGACATATTGACTGGAAAGGTTCGGACATCCAATCAAAGTCCAACATATCAAAACCACATCCCATACTGGTCTTAATGTTTTATTTCCTTGTGGCTGCGAAACCAATAATTCTGCATTTGCGCCCACCGCACAGTTGGTCTCGCTCCTGAAGAAGCCTAGGTAGAAGAGAAGAAAATGACAAAATACGTCATTTTGGAGGTGGCAGGAAGCCCCCGGATGAGAATTCCAAGGCAAACTCATAAATTCCGAGAGCGTTTGAAAACCCAATTCACACATTAGCCTGGGTGGGATTCAAACCCAAGCCTCGGATATGAAAGCCGACAGTAGTACCATCAAGCCAAGTTGGTGAAGGATACGAAAACAAAAGTGTTACAGAACTAGCTTGAGAACATGATCAAGAAAGACTGTACAAACTAATCCTAGGAGATGGTAGAACTGCAGGACCAAGACACTCACACATGGGTCCTTACGGTGAGCGTGTTCATGCAATGTGGTCAGTCGCAGTACCCTGTTGGTCCCAGTGGAATGACACACATGCATACCACCAGCCTGTCAACAGGTTGGCCCCCGAAGTAATGGCTTCCAATTTTCATCCTTGGATTGGTCTACTGCTTAGAAGCTGGTAAACTAAAGAGATGGCTCGCGTTAGCACCATGTGGATAGATCTCTTTTTGGAAGAGGCATGGTTCCGATAAGAACCGTTGAGTGTGAACTCAATGTTTTGACCACTCCTGAGGACAACCAGAGTACACACTCCATAGTTCTTATCAGAACCATACCTCTTCCAAAAAGATCTATCCACATGGTGTTAACGCAGGCCCTCTCTTCAGTCTGCTCTCCACCATGCAGAGTGTGAAGTCTTATCCAGCTGGTAAACTGTTTGCCAAAGTTTTCCTGAATTTCTCTTTTTGCTGGGTTTCTCTTTAAAAAATGTGTTCATTTCAACAGCAGAATCAAGTGGAAGAGGTTGTCAGCACAGAGGTCATTCCAGAAGTTTTGCTAGCCGGCAGCGAGTACAAACCTGTAAGTGCCAGCTTGTGAAGCACACAAGCTGTTGCTAACATCACGGTTTCTGTGCAGTCTTTTCCCACGTGTAACTGAGGTTGTCCACTCTGTTTAGAGATGGGCTTCTGGGCATGATCTTGTGCTCTCTGTAACAGGTTTGCTGCCATGTAATCTCAAACTGTTCCACATGGTGGCATCAATCTCTTTACATGTTTCCTAAGTAACCTAGCAGTAGAACTCAGACTGAGGTCTTGATTGCTGGAAAAAAGTTATCATGCCGACCCTACTCACCCTTTTGCCAAACAAATTCTTCAAACAATTTCCACAAAATAAGATGAAATCCAGTTATTTCTCCAGCCAGGCATAAGAACTCAATTCAGATTTTAAACTGACTGATCTCTTATCTCGGGGAATGAAGCCAGTTTTTATCAAATAAGAGTGGGCTAGAATTCATCCGTTTGAATAAAAAAGATTGATTAGTCAGTAGTCCAGTGTCCTGACCATGCAGAGGGCTTGTGCATTTTGAGCAGACCTGCCAACTTTTCTGATTTAATCGAAACTGTTCCGATTTTCGAGCTTTAAAGGCTTAAAAATCAGAACATTCTGATTTTCCGATTTTTTGGGAGAAAATAAAATCTGAAAATAGTCTCGCAAATTTCCGCGGATTGTCTAAGACGTTCACTCGTACTCGTGTACGCACTGGTTGTGCCCCAATTGCTTGGCTGCGGCTTCAATTACGCATAACTGTATGCAAAGTGGGTGCAGCCACAACCATACCTGTAGATTCGTGTGTAATTTTAAGCCGCAGCCAATTGATACAGACACCAACCTTGACTCCATGGGCAGTGTTCCCTTGAACCTTCATAGCGTGGCAAGCTCCTATAAATGGGAACAAGGTAGGCACGTCTGGAACAAAAATGAATGAAATCATGGCATCATTTACTTCTGTGTGTCCCCCCAAAAACTCCCTCATTCTATAGGTTGTCTTTTAGTTTGAATTTAAACATTTTTTTTCTAAATCTTTTTTTGTATGCATGGTCCAATAATTATGGAAAAAAAACCACATAGATATTGCCATTTGTGAACGAGCCTATTCATAACCAATGCGCCATGTTGTATTTGGAAATGGATAGTTCCATAGCGCGTGTGCATGTGACGACTGGTCGTGGATGTGAGCATGGGTGGGCCTACATTGAGTATGCGCTGTGATATGTCTACCGAGTGTTTGCTGACATATGAATATGTATGAGATTTTATTTAATGCCATTAACCTCCATCCAGGTCCACCTGTCAGTCATACCTCAGCAGACCGGTGAACTCCACATTCTCGGTATCGCCTACAGTCTCGCGGGCCAGCAGAACCCCAATGCCAAAGATGAGATCACTGCCGTCAATGACTCTGGCAACCGGGAGAACCCAGACAGTCCCCTGAAGACCAACAAGAAGGGCTCCCACCACGGTGCAGGAGTCATCACGGTACAGGGTGGACAGGAGCTAGACATCCAGGGCCCCCGGCTCAATTCCACCAAGGTGGAGAGATGTAGCATCATGTACGGACCTGATCGACGGTTGGACCCCGTTGTGGTGCCACCTATGCCGTTACTGGAGGTAATTACAGGGAGTTTTTGTATTGGATGCTTTGCCCTGCATTAGCAGTGCTTTGTAAATGCTTGCTGAGCACTTTCTGGGAGAATGCCTTCAGTAGCAGCAATATTCACCTGTCTGTCATCACGCTGTCACCCCTTCACCAGTTAATGTTTTTTTTTTTCCCTGAAAAAGCGGCGGGGGGTGGGTGTTGTTTTTTTTGCAAATTCTTCAACCTGGCAATTTATTTGTGGTACACATGAAATATGTAAAGAGGCGTAACTTTTGAATTAGGCATCAGTACTTTCATTCTTTTCCTCCTGAGTTCTACTGTATAGCCGTTTTTCAACTGCCCCAGTAAACATTGTGGCACGTGTCCAGACGTCAACCGGTCCACCTGCAAAAGGTCCAGAGCATATATATGCGTCACCTGTGGCCATGTGTGTTTTTGCCTATTGTTTTGATCCAAAGGTGTTGCTAGCTGGGATTTTTTCACCTAATCTCTTTTGGAAGTGTAGTTACACTCCCTAGCAAATCTGCTTACCCAAACGTCTTTAATCCCCTTAGCTTTTTGTGTTCTCCTAATTCAATTCAAGGCATTTCTGGATTATTGTTGGTGGGTGGGAGGGCTCCAGCTAGCAGCGTCCACGTGTGGGATTGTCTTCCGCGCTTTGACCCAACGAAGCTCGACGTGTTGATACGTCAACTGCAGAAAGGAAAAAAAGAGTTTTCAGACGAGCGTACACGCCCTCCGTGGAACAAATAAAGAAACTTGTGTGTGTTCACACGTCATCCGGGGACAAGTGGTTAAGGAGTTTTTTAAACAGGGAATCTTCATCCGAATGAACCCTACTCCAACTGGGCTTTTTCAAGGAGGAGGAGTCGTTTTGCACCCAAGATCTTCGGAGATGAAATGCACAATTGACACAGACGTTTGTATGGAGACAGAGTGTTTACTTTTTCCCCCCTCTGCTTTTCTCTTTCAGGCTGTTTTCACTTCATTCCCTTCAACCCTTCTATGTGGAGAGGTGTGCCATTCCGTTGTGGAATTCACCAACAAGGGACTCAGTCCCCTGCAGAAACTCCTGGTGGCATCCAACCACCCTGAACTCTTCTCTTTTGGAACCTCCCCTTCCCCAGCCGGCCAATCCAAAACCGGCGTGTACAGGACTGTTCCATGTGTCGGCGATAAAGGGGGAAGCAGTGGGGAATGTGTGGTGGAGAAGTGTAACGTTAGCCATGTGACTGAGATCCCCCTTCCGGGAGGCTCTTTGCCTCCAGGGGAGAGCGCTTCATTACCCTTATATGTCAGAGGACCAGACAAGAGTGGAATACATGAGATCAGCATGCTGTTCTATTACGAGTCTGCAGAAGAAAATCCCAAAATGAGGTATGTTTGTAAAGTTTTCTTTTTACAGACTGTACAAAGATTTTTCATGTTCTTGATTTGCAAAACCAGGAAAGCTACTCATAGCGGTTGTCATGATTCCAGACTGGAATCTACAAAGCATGTATCCTTGGTCGTCTTCATGAAATTTGTAAGGTGTCACAAGTGTGCCACATGCATGGTATCTTTATGCGTGATAAGTACTTTGATGTCCTTCATTTAGCTGTGTTTGTACCTTTTATTTCATGACATAACTCTAACCTTGAAAACTTTCACAAATCTGTCAAATACAGATTGTATGTGATATTTCAAATGTAGAAAAAGGCTTCAGACTTGATCACGTCAAAGGTTTTAATGTGCTAGTTAGCTTTGCTCCTGAAGGTTCCTCCGCAGTTTTGCAAACGAGCGTAACACATATTACTAATGAACTTACACACTGAAGCTCTTTATAGGGTTTCAACGGGCATGAGTTACAAAATTTGAAGGATTCAAAAGGTTAAAACTTTGAGGGTTGATTTCAATGGGCACCTCTAATTCTAGCAACACATACATTGACCCTCCTATGGTTTTACAGCACAAATGTGCACAAATGCCCACAGTCACTGGTGAGCATGTAGTTTCTATATGAAACTCAAACATGCACAGGTTCAGTGTGTACACAGTAGATTGCCGGCACAAAATGACCCAGGGTCTTTTGTGCAGTCCTCTTCACTGCATTTGGTTTACTGCACAGTTATGCACATGAAACAGTGAAGCACAGTTATTGGGCAGCACAAAAGTGCAATCTGATATTCCTGTGAGGGACAGTTAGTGCAGTGCACAACACAACACAGCTGTGCTTCTTTGAGGTGTTTACCAAATGAACAAAAGAGTGACTTCAGCATAGGAGGGTTAAATAGGAAGTGGTTTACCCATAGTCATTAGGCTGGTCCACCGTACCCCCAGGGTTATGCCCAGTATTTAAATATTTGAATAGTCAATTGATTATCAAATATTTGTTTTGGAATGGAATACTTTTAGATGGGGTAAAAATCAATTAGTTGGTTTAAGCCGTCCAAAAGCATGTTTTAAGGTGTTACAAGTAAACTCATCCCCAGTTAGACCTGAGCATCAGTTAGACTCCAAGCCTTCTCCTTTAACCCTCCTATGCTGAAGTCACTTTTAGGGTCACTCGGTAAACACCTCAAAGAAGCACAGCTGTGTCGTGTTGTGCAGTGCACCAACTCTCCCTCACAGGAATATCAGATTGCACTTTTGTGCTGCCCAACAACTTTGCTTCACTGTTTCATGTGCATCATTGTGCAGTAAACCAAATGCAGTGAAGAGGACTGCACAAAAGACCCTGGGTCATTTTGTGCTGGCAACCAACTGTGTACACACTGAACCTGGGCATGTTTGGGTTCCATATAGAAAACACATGCAAGAGAGTGACCGTGGGCACTTGTGCATATTTGTGCTGTAAAACCAAAGGAGGGTTAATTAGTGGGCACACCCGTGGCTTGAACTCATTGAGGTACACGTAGACCATCACACAAACATACGTGTTTTTGTGCCTGCTGTCGTTGGAAGTTAATTTGACTGAATAATTGATTGAAAAGAAGGGCAAATATTCAAATATTTAACCATTTCAATTTTCTTAACCATACCCACCGTATCTATAACTTAAGTGTGAAATTTCCACTGCAGCGTTTCTCTCCATTCTTTTCCATTCAGACACAGGACCTTGCATCACACGGCCACCATTCACACCAGCAACTCCATATCCCTGACCTCATCGGTGTGCCGTGCTCACAGTGGGGAGAGTCGGGACACCAAGGCCAAAGGCACCAGCCTGATCATCAGTCTGGACATTGACAACATGAATCAGGTAATGGCGATATCTTTCAAGCAGCACCTGAGTAAATCCCCATTGTCCGATTGGTGGTTCATCAATTACGTGTTGCTGAATTCTACCGATACCCAGCTCAGCTTCTCTGCAAAAGACAGAAGCACCATTCCACTGGTAATTGATTGCTCACCGTCCCATCCACCTATCACAAGGTCACACTTTTTGGTGGCATTACAACCTGGCTCTAAACGTAAATTGGCGGACACTTGATGACAAACACTGTTTCTTCATTACTGATATAGAGGAATTTATTCAGGTGGGAACTCTTTTTTCAGGATTTGTTGGCATGAGTGAGGGACTTTCTTGCTAAAGTACAATTAGAGAGTGTTTAGAGTATGTCTTCCTGTTCCACCAGGTCCATGATTCCCACATCATTGAGTTCAGCATAGGCCAGGTATCATGTGCCAGTGGTACATGGGCACTTGAATGTCTTGGACCAGACACATTATCCAAAGGTAAGACCTCGTGTGTAATCATGATGTGATGATCTGTCCACAAGCTTAGACCTTTGACACCTGGAAAAGGTTGTCTTCTTTTCATTAAATTACAATGCATCCTTACATCCGAAATTATCTGTTTGCTGTGGAAATCACTTGACATGTGGTCCCCTGCTGTCATATTTTTATCTTTTCCTGGATCGTTGTTTGACACTTGGTCAGTATTTCCCTACGTGGGTTGGTTATTCTTTTTATAGAACATAGAATATCTGAGGATAGCCAGCTGACTAAACAGCGGCCATGTTGGGGATCACGTAACAAGCCTGACCTTATTCATGGGAAAGCCTTTTTCAGATGCATTCCCAGAATCCGTCACATTCAAATTAATCTGTTCAATTGGATGGTGCCAGACTATTTTAGTTCCAGTCTTCACTTTCAATCTTTTTTCATAATGTTACTCTGATCATCAAGATTAATCACAGATTTTGAGTTATTTATCTGTAAAGACTGGTATTAATTTGTATTAAATTTCTGTTTCATTGCTCTCATTTCTACAGTCAAGTTCCCCAAATGAAAAGCTAACCTGGCTTTGGAATTAACATGGCCAACTCGATGGCCAGGGGTAGATCAGCGTTGAGTTCATCTTTTAAATTGTTGACACAAATCTCTCACACTTCTTCTTGGTGTATGCTTTAAGTTGGCTTATTGGCCTAACCTCTACATTTGTATCTGTGGTGTTTTCTCCTCCTCAGAGCCCAAGATAAGTGGAGGGGAATCACAGCGAATGTCCTTCAAAACAGCAAAGTGCAAACACAGTCCATCAGGTAATTCGCTCCGAGCAGAACAAAAGAGGGCGTGTTGTTTTGGCCATGAGGCGCGTAAGCATATGCGCGTTTCTGCATGCGCGTAACTAATTTATTCCGGCATGTATGGTCTTGGCGTACACACAGAATACGTGCAAGAACCCGCTCGTAACCACCTGTCTGTCTTTCGCCGATTGGGGGTGCACTTCAGCTCGGGGCGGATAACTTGCTGATATATTCTGCCCATTCACAAAAGTGCGTGTCTAAAGACTGTCAGTTAACTATATCCTTTCATATGAAGCACTGAGAAGATTGAAGATCTGGCACGATGACCAAGGTAGCGAAATCTGAAGCTGTGTTCACGTTGGACTTTCTCCTCTGTGCCCTCACGGAAATAGTGGTTTTCCTTTCAACATTCCATTGTGTAAAATTTTCATGCATTTCCAACTTGGACTTGTTTACAGCAGCAGAGCATATAATTCTTTGTGCATGGTTGGCCAATGTGGCGCAGCGCTTCTTTGTGCATGGTTGGCCAATGTGGCGCAGCGCTTCTTTGTGCATGGTTGGCCAATGTGGCACAGCGCTAATGTCTGAGGAGTATCTTCTCAATCTGACAATAGCTACTAACAATTCCTCAGTATCCTCGCTGCTACCAAAACTGGTTTACAGACACAAAACTGGTTGTGTTTCTCACCTCTTCAGTTAAACCTGCTATTATATTTTTGTGAGGCAAAAAACCCCCAAAACTTCCTTGATGGACATGCGCATAGTACCGCACCATGAACAGTAGTGATTGTGTGCACATACGTATCAGTACGCGCAAAGGGATCAGGGAACCATTCTTCCCATGAGGCATTGCAAAGTGCACTCACACTACAGGGTAGTGCTGTTCGCATTTAGTCGGGTGCGATGCAAAACTAACAGTGACCTTAGTTCCAGTTTAATTGTGATTATACTTCATTTTGTAAGTCTTCTGCCTAGCTTCCAGAGTTTTACTGAAAAAATGGGACAATAGGACTGGGGCTTTATTCACAGGATTTGGAGTTCCCTTTGCTTTCCTGGATCCGAGCCAATTTTGCACATTTGTTTAGCATACATGTTTTCTAAGCAAAAAACGGTTTGCCAGCCGGATTGCCACAAAATGCAAAGCTCCTGTGACTGGTTGCCAGCCAGAATACCACACAATGCAGAGCTTGCGTTACTGGTGACCAGCCAGATTGCCATACAATGCAAAGCTCCGGTGACTGGTTGCCAGCCAGAATACCACACAATGCAAAGCTTGTGTTACTGGTTACCAGCCAGAATGCCACACAGTGCAAAGCTCCTGTGACTGGTTGCCAGCCAGAATACCACACAATGCAGAGCTTGTGTTACTGGTGACCAGCCAGATTGCCATACAATGCAAAGCTTGTGTGACTGGTTGTCAGCCAGAATGTCGCATAATGCAAAGCTCCTGTGACTATTTTTCTGCCTATCTCGTGCTGAGTATGACAGTACACCCAGCAACAGGTTCTGCTATAATTAGCAGGTTCCCTGAAATAGCTGTTGTCGACTTACTGGTACCCTCGGCTGCCCAAACTGTCTTGCCAGTTCAGTGAATGCACCCCTCTGAGATGGGCCCGTGCTGAATGTGTAAATTGCATGGCGTGTCCTGCTCCTTAGAGCCACAGCTGGACAGGAAGGGGATTGGACAAGTCTACAGCCTGTGGACTCTGAGTGAAGTTGTCTACTGAAGAATCATTTCTCTAAACAGGAAAGTGATACAGTTTATATCATTTTGTTTCAACAGATAGTACAACAAAGGAACAAGTGACCTTCACAAGTATAACATTTGGCAAGCAGGTGGTGAGTTTCGATGCACCAATATGAGCAATTCTTGACATGACACCCCCAAGTTTGGGAAAGTAGTTAGAACTGAACGAAGCCAGTGGAAAGATTTTAACCTGTGACTGTGTTTTTTGGATCAGGTGGATAGCACAGCATCACCTTGCTCGGACTTCTACTTCCGGTCGACTTTTGACCCCAGCAAGCAGAGCCTGGAGATCCCGCCCTCCAGCAAGTCGGCCACGCCCAGCACCATGAGCCCCACGGAGGAGGCGGGAGTTGCCCTGGTAACGGACATGAAGTCATCCCTGGAGCACAGCATCAAGGCAGGGCTGACTCTCATTGTGCTGTGGAAGGTATAACCCCCATGCATTCGGCTAATTTCAGCATGTTGGCAGCTGTGCATGGTGTTCAGCGTATTTATAGTGGAGGTGTTTGATTAACATTTATGGCGTTGACTGGTTGCAAGATCCTGGAGTAGTTCAGCAGACAGTGGGTTTGAGTCCAGTTGGGGAGGAGGGAAGGAGGGCAAGACATGTCTTGAATGCATCTTGGGGCAACGCACTTGTTAAGACATTGTTCCCTCCCAGGAAGTGAAATGGATATTTTTGAAGGGACAGGTGGTTATGTTTGAATTAGCCATATTTCTTAAAGTATGTCCGAGTTAACGGTGTTGTTTCCATTGATGACTTTCTGTTTGTGTACATTTTAAAACTTACTGTTGGGCTTCAGTGGAAGTAAAACAACTGTAAGGACGAGCAACTCTGAAGGACGAAATCATGTCTGAAACTTACCTTAATTTGCTTCTTGAACGATAGTTAAAAACTCAACTCAAAACGTGTCACCTTGAAATATGGAGTGTGTTCAGAATTCCATGTTGATTAAAATTTGCAGGCTTTTGTTGTGGATGAAGAAGGGTTCCATCACACCCTGGTCGGCCAGCATCACATCATCATGGAAACCATAGGGTCAGAGGTGACGACTGTGCAGACAGTAAGGGTAAGGTCATATTTGTCAGTGGGATCATGTATCATCGTGAAGTAACTCAAGGGGAATAACTGTCAGGGTCTAATCCATGAACTACTGGTTTTCTGGAGTCGAAAGGTTCAACAGGAATAAGATTCTTCTGCTTTTTGGCAGATTTCCGCTTTTGCAAATAAGTTCTGCCTTTTTGGACTGTCGGATACGGTGGTAGTCGACTTAGAAGTTCCGATATTTTAAATTTTTCCGACCCATTTCATCAAAAAACCTAGTAAGGCAGTGGTGCGATGTAACGTTAGAAATTAATTACACTTCCTGGGGCAAAAATGCCTTAACAGCACGTGCAGAATCGTTGAAACGCAACAGACATGGAAAACAAATTATCGTCTTATCAGTTACACGTATACATGAACATAATCGACATGTGTTTTGAAGCACATGACAAACCATAAGTGATGAACAAAACTCTGTGGTGGGTCTTTTCATGTATAACACATATCAAGTTTACAAATAATAAAAAGGTTAGGCTAGATTTTTCAGAGTATGGACTTTCACAAATGTTTCTGTTGTGAAATGTGTCCCAGAGGGACTTAGCATTAGATTGTACCACAGATCATCTAAAGTTGACAATTTTCCTGGGGCCCGCGTGCCGTAAAGGGCTTTGCACTGCGCGCTCGCAAATTCAACGTTTTTCATTTTCTGAGAATCTCATCCCTGGTTAAAATAAGATATTTCGTTCCTGTAATTGAGTCAAAGTCACTCAGTTGGAAGATGTTTTTGTATGATATTTTGCTTAAGGAAATGATGCAAGTGATCCGTGGTTAGTTATCGCTTTGTGTAGTTGATGTGTTGTTGAATTCATTTGACTGATCATTATACCAGAAAACCAGAGAAGTCAAACAACTCAAGCTCATCAAAGAACCTGAGAAGGAGGTATCCAGGGAAGCCAGCCCAGAGGTCATGGGTCAGCTACTGAAATACAGTCTGCAGTACTGCGAAGTCAGGGAACACGACTTCAGCAAGAGGAGGTGAGACATCAGACTTGACTGTCTCATGATGGTACCCACTCTTTCAATTTTTTTGATGTCTCAGGAACACCCTGACTGACTTTTATGTTAACAGTCAGTGACGGGGACATGAAAATATTTCTTACTTTGCCAACTCTACTGATTAAGTTTTCCAGGTGTGTTTTTGAATCTGTGAGCATTTTGATCAGGTTCATGGCTGGTATTTGTTTTTGAAACCAAATTCCCTCAAGTTTGGAGCCCTGAATCAAAATGTGCTTAAAGGCTTTCAAAGATTGTTAATTTTATTATTTTCTGCACATACGCACAGATTTGATGTTTTAATTAGCCTTTCTTCAGAATCTCATTTTTGAGAGTGAAACTTTCCTAGATATTGAAGTGGTGTTTGATTTTGGAAAAAATGTCAACTTTTGTCTGGTTGGGTTGCAGGGTCTGCACGTTACCTGTGTCTCTCAATATACATAACTGTACCAGTACTGCTCTAGAGGTTGCCATAGAAACCACTGATCAAGACAACTCAAGGTAAGGGTCTCTTCCTTGGCAATAGGAAAAGCTATCGGATGTAAGTAGGGCTGTATTCAAGTCCGTCACAAGTCCCTGTAAGACTGTGCACTTTCACCGGTCCGTTATATGTTATCCAGTCTTAAACCAAGTCGTAAGCTATTCAGGGGATCTGCGACAAGCATTCCTTTGTCATAATTCATACTGCTAACTTATGCGCTAACCTTTTATACCTAGTGTGGGCATTCTGTGGACTTACCCATGTCCACAGGACGTTTCCCCTTCTCTGCAAAAGAAGTTTAGAGGCATTTTGGGGTAGGGGTCATCTGTGGTAAAAGGAAGAGGAATAGTCAAGGAAATGTTTTACAGAATTCCAGCTGAAAATCCTGTTCTCAGTTCAAGGAAGGAGAGTCTTTTCACCGAGTTTTCTGAACTGCTGGGAAACAAAGGAATATCCATACTAGGTATGTAAGGTACACCTTGGTGAGTGGACATGTGACTGGCCTTGTGGCCTGAATTGCAGGACTTCAAACTGGCCAAGTGTACATGTGGTATTGTCTCAGTTTCTTGCACCGAATACTTCCAGAAACTTCAAACCTCGTAATTTATTCAAGATTAAAATTACAACAGATCTCTGTACCAATGGCACCACACCTTGCTGACACGTGTGCTTTCCTTGTGCTCAGTGGACCATAGACCCCCCACTTGCCCAGCGTAGGAAAGCTCACCTGTAAACAAGGTGAGATGTCATCAGTACTTTGGTCTATGCATGAACATACACATGTGGATATACTCAGTTGGCAATGTACATGTACATGGATATATGTACTTGGTTGGACCGCGTGAACTTGCTGCTCATTGTTACAGCTGATACGTCAGCCAGCACTAAAATTTGTCCCGGCTACAATCCGGCTACCTGGCTATTCTGCCATCATATGCTCAGCTATTGTAAGACCACCGTGAACACATCACAGTATTACAACCCTGTCCTTCCCTCGCAGTGCAATGACTGACAAGGTACCAGCCCAGCCGGATGTCCTCCCCAGCACAGCCAGAGCCAGCTCGGCTGACTTTACCTGGGTGGGGCACGTGGCCCAGAAGTTGATCCTTCCGCCGCAAGCCCCCCACCGGGCCCCGCTCCACGCCTGCTTCAGCTCACCGGGGGTCTATAACCTGGCCAACATCAGGCTCCTGGCCAGGCCGGCCCGGGAGGGGGCCATCAAATTCCACAGGTCAGGAGGTGAGAGGTCAGAGTTCACACTCCAGAGGAGACTCCCGCTGAGCCTGGTGACAATCGTTGGTGCTTTGATTTAACTTTTAACTGCAGTATTTTTGTTTGTCTGAGTGAAATTTTTAAATTTAATTTTAATCCATTTTTTTTCCACCATGGGAAGACTGCTTTGGAAATGCCTTGCCACTGTGTACATAAATCAGAAACTAAGTCTCTGTAGTATATCTCTTGCATTAACATTAAATTGATAAAGACAAGACAGAACATTGTAATTATTCAACTTCTGGCAATTCTTGGCTTGACACAAAAGAGAGGACCTGCTTGCCAGACAGAATGGGACAGGAAGAACTATGCAAGACAAAGAAATTGGACACCTATCAACTTTGAATGCGTATAGGGTGAACGTGTCTGCAAAGGTGACTGAGGATTTGTATCAGCTTGAGGTAATTTCAAGGAAATCCCAAAGAAAAATGTGCAAGCCCAAGTCAAAATGCTGCTGAACAAAATTCTGTGCTGAACACAAATCAGCGGTGAGCCAGTCACAAGAGAAGTACACCGCAAGGCATGTTGGCGGATAACCCGCTTTTGCCAAGTCACTGATTTCTTTGCTAAGCAGATATCTGCGCTGAGCCACTTGGACAAATTTCACCCGAGAAGACAGCACAGAGAATTTGTAGAGTAAATGGGAAGAGCGCTTCACATTCTTGTTGATATAAAGCTGTGGTTTCAAATCGGACCCCGAACAGTGTTGGTGGCCTTGGGCAAGGTATGTTACCATATTCACCTCTCCAGTCTCTCTCCCGAGCGTGTCATGGTAACCCTCAGAGTTACAGTTTGTACTGATGAAATTGGTCTTTAGGGCACAAGATCAGCTTCCATATCTAATTGGATGCAGCAGGCTTCTCAGGGAATTGAGACGAATGCAAGAGAAATTGAGCTTCCGGTCAGAAATGTTAAGATATTGAGACTGCGGACAGAGCTGAGCGTGTAGACCCAAGGTCCCTGGTAGTGGGAGCATTAGTCTAGGTATTTCAAAGTGTCTGACCCTTGCCTGCTTGTTCCGGAGGGCAGGTGGCAAAGTTCATTGGCTGTTGGGGACCGGAAGGGGGGGTGGAATTTATGGTGATCACATGCCAGAATTCATCCTCTGAAGATAAGCATTGCTACGCCTATTGCATATCATCATCTGTAGCATTGCTGACATGACGTAATCGACAGCGCTACTTCTATAAAGTATTCCATAGTATAAGGTTGGCTTTCTTTAGTATGAAATCCACCAGATCTCACCAAATCTTTGTTTTTTGGATGGGGGGAGGGGGGGAGGAAACCATTACATTTCCCCGTTCATTATCTGGAGACTATATCAGTGTCTGCACTGTTCACATAGTACACATACCTGTGAACGATTGAGTTGATGTTTAAAATGATTAGCTCTTGCATGTGGGTAACAAAACTGTTTGCTGAAAATGACACTTGTATGTATAACTGTCACTTGTCGACTGTGTGCGTTGAAATGGGAAGAACGGGGAGCCACAACAGTGGTGGCACACACAAATTGAGTTGTGCTCTGTAGAGACATTTTGGGCAGGTAATGCAAGTCTTGGTCAGCAATTTCTGCTGATCTGCTTTTATTGTGCAATTTTGTGAACATTGGAGATGAATGAATCCGTATCTTTGGCATCTGGTTTCCTGAACTATTTTTGTAAATTGATGTGTTGGATAAGAAGATGGTGGAATGTTTCTGTTTTGTTGGAAATAGCTGATAGAGACTGAGTATTTGTTTTTTCAATTTGAAATTTTTTTTTTGTCCAAACTGCACCTGTTTTTAAAACAGTTGTACCCACTGATGAAAGGTGAAGTGTTATGTTAACCTGAACACTTGGCCATTTGGATTACAAAAGTGGAACCTGGAGTACCTTTCTTTAATGCTTTGGGCTGCTGACCAGTTGTCAGTTAACAGCACAAACATTCTGACTGCATGACAAAGTGGAACATTATTGTAACCGCTACACTGCCTTACCAATGAGTTATTAAGTCGCACCACACCTTAATATTGGACATTGAAAGACTTCATCCAAACTCACAAACTAAGCCTTAACCACTTTCTGCTGGGGACTCCGGAATCAGAGACGTATGGTTTATATGCGTGGCCGGGGTCTCTGAACTCGAACAAACGAAACAGGGCCCTGTAACAAAATACATTTTTCACTCTCAAAAGTGGTGATAATCCAGCCTTGTTTTGAAACCGTATACCGGGGTTTGGAGCATTGAGAGCGAACGGATTACCACCAGGGACAAAAGCGCTCCACCACCACAGCGATGAGCCACACAGCACCGCTGCACGCTAATCTGGCCCCTATTGAAAAGAGGTCAGCAGTGCACTGAGCCAGGTTCGGGAACAAAAGAAAGTTATATAACACCGTACAATTTGGGCTCTTTTTACAAGGCTGCAGGCCTGGCTGAAATACTCGGGCATCAATGAAGGTTACCTGTCAACTTAGAGTAGTGCCCAAAGATTACTTTGTGTGGCTATAAACGACCGTTAAATGAAATGATGAATTTTTGAAGGATTTTGAAAACGGAAAAAATGATAGTCATGCCGGCCCAGCATCATCAATATTGAAAAATGCCCCGGCTTGAAGTGGTTAACCATGCAAGCATAGCCTGTCTTCAAGGTTTTCAAAGATTAGTTGTAAATGGGTTTGGAGAAACCATTTTAGATGTGAGTGTTGCAGGTCGTGCTTGTCACTGAAATTTCATACTGGTCTTGTTTTTGTCAGAAGTGAATAATTTCTCACTGCAGCTTGCTCAGTGCAGTTTAGGTTGATGATTTGTATTTGTTTAAACCAGAATTTCACATTGACAGTATCTGGCAGTCATTAGCTTTGTTGATGACAACAACTGAACTTAATCTAGCTTCATCTCGATGGCACTGGAGGGTAATGAACTGAACATGTCCAAACTGATGCCATTCTCTCCTGTTGTAGGGATCTTGTGGGGCAGGCTTTTTTGTGCAGCATGTATTGGGGACTAAAAAATAGAATATCTGAGCAGCTAGTGAAGACAATTCATGTCCATGCCACTCTTGCATTAAACTAAGTGGAACTGACAGAAAAAAACAGTCTGGTCAAGGAGACTTGATCATCATTGAGCCCAACCTTTAAGTTCAGGGAAAGATGGTCTGTAAACAAGACAGCGAACCAATTATGTCTTCCCTTTTTTGGAACAATACTTCTCCGTTGGTCACTCAAAGTACCCAGTAATAAGTCCATTACTACATGTAGTCAAATCACAGGTTAGTCTCAACTCAGGTCACCACTCTTGATGAACGATGTAGGAGGCTTTCCAATTCTGCGAATCATTGGAATAGCCCGAGACTTCGTGGTAAATTTATGAGGACTAGACTCCGATGCTGACTTTATTAACCAGACTCCAACCTCTGTGACAGTCGTCAATCCAGTTTTTACAAGCCAGTGCTAGTGTTTGTGATGTCAGATTATGTAAGAACTTAAGCTTTATATTCTAGATTGTATGAGGAGTAGCATGCAATGTCGTTATGTCATTATTCATTCTGTATATTTGAGGCACTTGGTTTAAACAGTCAACAGATGAGATTATTTTAAGCTGTACAGTATTGGTAATAACTAGGTTGTGCGATTTTGGAAGTTCTTTCACCGTAACCGCTCACTCCCATCCTGTCACCACCTTTGGTAATATCATTCTCCAAATATCTCTAGATTTACAGGAAGTATTCAAAGTGCAGCAAAGTTTTAGTGAGCATCTTGTTTCAAATATCTAACAATGCTCACAAATATCTGGTAAACAATTCAACCGTGTTGCTGCCGCACAGCAGCAAGAGGAAATTAGGAGATGAATTTTTTTTCAAACTGCTTTATTTCTGTCTCCCCCCCCAAGACATTTTACATATGACTCCATCTCGCCAAGTTGCAAACCATTGGTAGGATGAAGGCAACGAGTAGATCATCATTTTGAGAAATCAAGGCCCAGTTTCAGGAACTACTGGGATGAAAACAATGCCAAAGAAACTGATGAACGGAAAGTCGGCTGTGAACCAGCATGAAAGCCGTGACAGTTTCTATCATATTGTATTGTTGCTTTTAATCTTATAAAATGGAGGATGATGCTCAGCTTTGAAAATCATATTGTCACAATCATATAGTTCTCATCATATAGTTCTCATCATATAGTCACAATAATACAGTCACACTCATCATATACTCACACTCATCATATAGTCACACTCATCATACAGTCACATTCATATGGTCACACTCATATAGTCACCCTCATCATATAGTCACACTCATCATATAGTCACCCTCATCATATAGTCACACTCATCATATAGTCACCCTCATCATATAGTCACAATCATATAGTCACACTCATCATATAGTCACCCTCATCATATAGTCACACTCATCATATAGTCACAATCATATACATGTAGTCACACTCATACGGTCACACTCATCATATAGTCGCACTCATCATATAGTCACACTCATACGGTCACACTCGTCATATAGTCACATCATATAGTCACACTCATACGGTCACACTCATCATATAATCACACTCATCATATAGTCACACTCATACGGTCACTCTCGTCACAGTCACACTCATCATACAGTCGCACTCATCATACAGTCACACTGATCATGATATTGTACAACTGACCGAAATAGTTTATGCGCTTCTAATCTTTTTTTTAAAAGAAAATATACTGGTTAATATTTTTACCCTCACAAATAAATCAGATTGTTTTTTGTTTAAATAGTCACCGTGAACTGTGCCTGGGTATGTGCATCAAGTTCCATGACAAAATTTGATTAAAAGTACTGATTTCAGTTAACAGACATTTAGGTGAACAGCTTTAATTTCTTTTTTTTTTGGGTGCAATAGTAAGCACTTAAATGTCAGGATGAAATCTTCTACTTGAAAATAAAAGGAAATTGTAGGCACAGGGTGTTCATTGCTATCTTCAGCACAGGTTAACAAACTAGTGGACTTCTGTGGAGATTTACTGATGCTGAGTACTGGCAGTTAATTCATAATATTAAATAAAATATCTATCAACCTTGTCAACACAGTAAGGAGTTTAAAAGTGTCTACATGTTTTTCTGTGCTTAACTGGAGGAGGGAATGTGCTCACCTTTTATAATTACCGACAAACATTGCATGGATGACTTATTTTCTGATGGTGGCATTTTCATATCCCTGAAAACCATTTTGTACAAATCAAGATCAACAAGCTGGACAGCGTAAAGTACACTGGGCTGATTTCTAATCAGAGTGTGCACAAAACTACACCATTCAGTGTTTACTTTGCGCCAGGGGCTGATAATTAAGTGGACATATTAAACTTTGAGATTTGCTAAGAGTAGATGTTTGCTTAGCAAATAAAAAAGATCTTGGACAAAACATGTCATGCAGTGTATATTTTCTTGAGACCGGTCCCTGGCTGACAGAGGTCTAGGTTGAATGTTTGGCTAGCATTACTTTCCCCGCTGAGAAGCTTCATGATAGTGGCCAGCAGTAGAGCAGCGCTTAATCTGAGGTGCATGTTAAAAAAACAGTTGGGACTGCTGCGTGTTCCAGCTTAGTGATGTCCGTAATTCCATCATAGAAGGGCCTATAATTGCACATGCACAAGTGTGTGGACCTGAGAACAAAAGATGTCTGCTTAATGCAGACAGTGGTGTAGTCGAGACAATCATAAAACCAGTCACAAGACTGATCACAAGACCAGTCACAAGACTGATCACAAGATACCAGTTACAAGTATTAAACAGGGTGGACAGTGATGAAGAAAGGCTTTTGTTTCAGTTCATTTGAATAGGTTGTGACTTGACTTCAGAACCGGAAGTCTTGAGTTGGTCTTTGGGTGGTCTTGTGATTTCCTTCAGAGGTTTCGACAACAACAATAAATGTAGATAGTGAAGTAATTTTATGTCGACTCGCAAATGTCCAGATGTTCACCTTCCTCTGAAAAACAGGTTTAGAGGTATTTGGGGTTAGGGTTATTCACAGTAGAGGGAATTGGAACAGTCGAGGAAAGCGTTCACAAAAGCTGGTTTAAGAGGGTGTGTACAGAGCTAGAAAAATTAATATTTTCAACAATTTTCTCACAACACGAGAACAAGGGAATATCCACACTAGGTATGAGCAATACTATGTGCGGCTCACATAGTCCTTGTACTTGGTAACATTTCCTGAAAAGTGTTGTCATTTCTGGCAGATGAAACTTTATTTCTCACTTTATTCAAGTATCACATACATGTAGATTGTTGCTGCATAGTAATCTTAGATCTGAAGGTTATCTAGGAAGTAGAATATTTTTGGGATTTGTTTCCACTGTTGATTTATGTAAATAGAACATTAACACAAAGTTTATGCATTTTTCTCCATTTTGTATACAACCATATATGGTAATTTCCTATACATCATTATTTTTGTCTATTTGAAACTATGTACCAATTACATGTATTGTGTTGTTTATTCTGATTCCAGACATCGTTAGTAGAATTGCTTGTATTATTTGTAAATTAAAACATGGCAGGCACACCCGAGTTGAGACAGCAGGTGGAAAACCTATTCAAGTGGACAGCTACACATTGCATTATTTACTGTTCAAAACTAATTCTGCAGATACTTGTAAGAAACCTGTAAATTGAAAAGTGAATATAATAAATTATAAATGTACATGAAGTTAATGTCTTTGTACTTTATTGTCAAGTGTCCATGGGAAAACGTGTTTCACAGCAGTAAAGAACACTGTATGGCCAACCACGCAAGAAATTGAAGTATGATTGTAGGCCTGGAAAGCATACCTTTGCAAATAAGCGCAGTCAAAAGAAAAAAGAAAAGAAATCTTTTAGGTTCAGATCCGAGGACTCCAACAAATTTGTCTAAAATAAAAGTTTAAAAGCTGGTTGTTATTGGCCTTTGTTTAAGCCCTTTGTCCTGAAGTTGCTAATGTCCGGTCGCTTGGCAAATTAACGCTCCTATGAAAATTGTACAATTTAAAGGAAACATGCATCTGATTTTCAGCTCAACTTGTTTTCACACACATTACTTTGTGTCACAACAATGCACACAAGATCGAAATGCGCAAATACTTTTTCATTAAAAGTGACGGAGGTGGTAGTTTTTCCATTCTTAGAAAATCCTTTCAACACATTTAAGAGCGGGCTCTTTTTTTTGTTTGTCTCACAAGGCACTACTTGTCAATAGAGCATAAGTAAAAAACTTAGGCTTTCATAATTATTCCCCAACAATGTTTGGAACTATTTTGAACTAGGAACCATTGGCCATTGTTATTGTACAAACAAGCTATTTAACATAGTAAACAACTAAAAAGTAAAACTTCCTCTGCGGAAATGTAGAAAGGTGCGATACATACATGTACATTATTTGTACATAGACCTATGGGGCCACTACTATTCTGCCTTGGATGACATCACACCATTTTCATTAGCATAAAAAGCAAAATGTTGTTTATCCCTTGTAGTGTCACAAAAGAGGTGGAAAGTCCTAATAAATTTGCAAGAAGGCTTTACATGCACTGAACTAAATGCATTGAACTCATAAAAATCCTATTTCTCCTTTAAACGCTGCCTAGGGAGCTCTTGACTTACCATCTGGCTTAATGATATCAAATGAGTGTCTTCAGTTCCCCATTTCTACTGGACTGAAACTGTTAAGTTCTGCAGTTCAAATCTCTCGTTAAGAATGTACATTTGTCACTGTCAAGTCCCTTCTTCAAGTCCCTTCTTCAAGTCCCTTCTTCAAGTCCCTTCTTCAAGTCCCTTCTTCAAGTCCCTTCTTCAAGTCCCTTCTTCAAGTCCCTTCTTCAAGTCCCTTCTTCAAGTCCCTTCTTCAAGTCCCTTCTTCAAGTCCCTTCTTCAAGTCCCTTCTTCAAGTCCCTTCTTCAAGTCCCTTCTTCAAGTCCCTTCTTCCTCCTCCTCATCTTCACCAAACGACAGCAGGGACGTGTTCTTCACCTTCTTCCTTTCGTCCTTCCTGTCCGTGGACCCCTTACCTCCATATTCCTTCTTTTTCTTCTTTGCCGAGCTGGCAGTGAGATCCGAGGCACCACCCTCCTCTGTAGAGCGCTTGACTGGTTTCTTGAACATGATCTTCCCAACTGGTGGCTGCTCCTCTTCTGCGTTGTGCAGAGGACGGACGGAGAGAGAGAGAGGGGGGGAAAAATATGAGACATGAACAATCCATTTCTGTTGGAATGCACACGCATGGTATATCATTTGAAACTGTCCCCATCAGCCTCTGTCTTCTGGTGAGTACATGTAGGCATTTCTACAGGGGTGCAAATGTTCTCTCCAAGAAAAAATGGGGGGCACTCATTGGTGTCAACAAGAGTTTTCTGGGGGAGGAGTTTAGAACTCATTGGCAGCAAACTGCAAAAAAAACTTTTACAGGGGAAGGAGTCAATTCCAAGGTATTTTTAGGTAAATTGGCGATTTTCACCCCTATTTCTTTCATTTGTTTTCTTTTAAAATCTCTTCTATTTTTCTTCAGGGGGAAGCAACCCTCTCTCCTCTTCCTCGTAATGTCCAAGGGGGATCTGTGTGACATTCTGGACTGCATACTTGAGGGCAGAGGATACCTTCTACTGTCACCACTGAAACTATATTTTGTTATTAGGCACAAAAAGAGGACATACATGTAAACATAGTGAAAAAGGAACCTACAGACCACCCAACCCACTCTCTAATTTACACTCCAATTTGAAGTTAAAAGAACAAATTTCAGGCATCGGCTGGAAAGAGTGGATAACCCACCCTTTACAGCATGCAGTACTTGGCATATTGATATCAATCTCCAAATATAGAACACAAGATTCCACCTCAAATTTCCCCTAGAACTACATCTTGCTGTGTGCCAGACAAACATGAGATACAATATATGCTAGTGTTGGACAAATGTCCTCGATATTGAGACTTGGAATCCTTATTCAGCTAGCCTATGCAGCTATAGTAGGATGGTGTATGAGTGACATCACAGGCAACAGGTATGTACGACATACACGTATCTGACCTTCAACATCAGTGAGGAGGGGCATAATCCACAAAGTCCCAAAGAAAAGTGTACATGTAAGCAGAGTGTGACACCATCGTTATGTTTTAGGTCTACTGAAACTTTCAACCCCAACCTTTTTTTTCCACAGTTTTCATGTGTTCCTCTGCCTCTTCCTGCGTCAAGTCCCCATCACGAAGCACGACAACTGTGGGCTTCTCGTCATCAGCCTCTGGTCTGTTGTCGTCATCATCATCTTCATCAAACTTGGGAATCTCTCTCTGTTGGCACCAATGCAAGACTAGCATTCAGTAACTGTTATCACAACTGTTAACTGTTGACAAATGGTATTTACAGACTGTAGCCTCAGACCTCAAAACAATTTATATCTGAAACTCAGCAAAACTACCAGTGCTAGTCAAGAGTGTAGATCCCATGAGGATGGGGGTACTTTTTGGAGGGAGTGGGCTGGACAGGATCCACCCCTCGGACTACATGTGTGGGGTTTGTCATTCTAGAGAGGTGGAATGATGAACCCCACACAGTTCTAGGGGTAGGCCTACACAGTTCTAGGGGTAGGCCTACACAGGATCATGACAAGAAAAAAAACTGAACCTTAAAGTTAGTCTAAAATTTTCCTTTGTCTATGAGTACCCGTCTTGCCCGTGTTACTAACAGTAAGTTCAACTTACTGTTACTGTTAGTAGTAACACTGAGTGTTACAAAGTAGGCCTAGGCCCTAATTCCAAATACAACAGCCTGATTTTTGTAATCAGGTAATGAAATCAAATTAGACAAAAATTCTATTTAAAAATGGGCATTAGCTTATACTAAGTCTGCTTCGAATGTACCGGTTTCGCATTGTCAACGCAGTTTATCCAGAGACCTGGAAGGTTCTCCTCCAGGTCTATGTTTTACCATAATTATTATCATGAGGATTTTTTCCACCGCAAGCTGCACACCTTTGTTTCAATACTGGGGCCTTCCTTGTAGCCTGCTTGTTGCTTAAATTTCGCCAGAAAGCTTGGTTCACTCGGTTTGACATAACTGATACCGGATGGTCGACCAGACATTATGAACAAAATTTTGAAAGATCTTGAAAAGACAGACGAATTCACAGCACCAGCAGCTCTAACGGCAAACCATAGGCCAGAAGGAGAAATGGGCAAACACACCAGTTTCACAGTCGAGCAGACGACATGACACTCACGACGATGACCCCACATAAAATATTCTTCTCAGTATGCATTGAATATGCTGTGTATAATATTTTTTAAGACTTAAAGAAAAGTAGCATAAAGTATTTTAAAGGAATATAGATCATATTTAAACTTTCGTTGAAACGATATTTCTTTTAATCTAAAAGATTATACTGGATAATTGTAGTCTATATTGAACGAGCCTGCATTGAACTTCGGCCATCAGCGCCAAAATTCAAAGCACATAACCTACATGTACATGATGTATATGTACACGTAACAACACATCGACAATAAATTCCGTAGAATTTTAGCCGATACAAGTCAAGAATGTCGTCAGCAGGTAAATGATAGTGTTCCTTCAAACCTTGTCTATTCAGTAAGCTCGTGTGACTATTTATAAATTCGCCTCTTGTTCGGTATGGTGCCTGTAAACATGGAGGAAGGACTCAAGGAGGAAAGTCAGTCATGTCAGTGGAGCTGCGATGATTGTCATTGTGTCTTCTTCGACTTCGTGCCGAGCTTGGCCGACGTTAACAACACTCATAGGCCTTATCACAAATACTGCATGGGTGATTTTACACAACTGTAGAAAGGCATTGTGGGACGGAAAAAGGAGCAAACATTGCCCCTTTTTTCTTCCCACAATGCCTTACTACCATTGTGCAAAATCACCCATGCAGTATTTGCAATAAGGCTTATGACAGTAGGCCTATGTACATGTACATACTAGGCCTACATAGCAAACCTACCTCAACCTGCATTTTACTTAAGCCAACGCCACGCACCATTGCAGTGAAGGCCTTCATGTAGTGTATGTACGTAGCTAGCTCAGTCAGAACAGTGGTACCAGTGGCGAGTGACCACCTACATGTACGTGACTACGATCTGATGATGATGGCCAGGCACTGTGGCAGTTGCATTGGCTGTTGCATTTGCATACAGTTCTGCTGGATTTAGGTCGTCATTTTTTGAGGTGTTCATTACCTTTAGCACCCTGTTCCTATATAATAAGCAACAAAGTCTAATTTCTTAAAACATCTTACCTGGCATCCCTGGACACGTTGGTGGTGATGTCCTCTTTCCTAGGCCTATCCGAAAGAAAAAGGGCAGGGCTTTGGTTTTTGAGGGAATTTTATGGTAAAACAGCAGCATAAATCACACGACACAAAGAGCTGTGAACGAAGACGAATTAGTGAATGTAGTCTTGTGCCTTGACCTGGATGAAGTTTTTGTGAAATTTAGTATATCCATAATGGCTAGGTACATGTAGGGTAACCCGACGTGAAACAAATGGCTTAATGCTGTCGTCTTTCTCCGAACTCGGGTGAGAAAATTCTGGTTTTCTTGCTTATATATTATCAAAATTCACCTAGCCTAGCACTACTAGGATTAAGAACTGGATCTTCAATGTCGGAAAGTCAGTTTGAAAAAGTGGACTCTTTTCCTTTATTGTAGGAATAGGCCGTTAAAGGTAATGAACACCATTTTTGGAGTTATCTTGAAGAGGATGTCATATTCGTAAGAAATATTTAGATATACATGTATATAAATATGGATTCCATTGGACTCTGCAAAGCAAAGAAAAAATTGCTTTTAAGTGGGGATGTTTTGAGATGTTTTTGTCCACGTATAGGTATTTGCAGAGCAAACTGTGATTATTTTGTACACAAAAATGAGTGTGGATTTTAAATGAAAACCTCAAAAAACAAACGTTTGTAAAATTGTTCTTATTTGTGCCTTATTTCAATGAATCAAATGCTGGCTTCACTTCAAATTTCAAAAATTTTGAAATTGGAAATTAAATAGGCCTAGAGGAGCTACATTGTGCAAAAAAGACAAATTCCAATCACAGTTTCGTGTACGTGTATGAAATTCTCCTAAGATTGAAATTTTATTTTTAAAATTTTATTTGGTATGTCCAAAATAAAGATAATGTAGCATGTGTAGGCCTTGTTTGTATTGTAACATTTGACATGTTCTAGAATACATGTAGCTACTCAGGGTTAGAATAGCCTGTAATACAGTTGTTCATTGACATTGTCACTGGTTTATGTCACTGTCATTCATGGTCCATTCCAGTACTTGCAGACATGTCTCCGGACTCAAGATTACCAATAGAAATTTTGGCCTTCTTGTACATGTACTGCCTCTGGTGATTTTTTTTCATGTTTGTGAGAATTGTCTCTTACTAATGCCCTCTATGAAATCAAGCATAATCAAAAAAGGCTGTCCAAGATTTTTGTAAACAATGCAACGTGTGTGTACACATAGTTCTGGGTAAATAGTCGTTCCCATTAAAAAGCTTTGCTCTGTTTCTGCTGGGTTTTATTTTTGTCATTGGAGAGAAAATTGATTCTACCTTTCAATCCCTTCTTTTTTCATTTTAGACCTTCACCCGAAAGACAACTCAACTGGCGGGTAAGATTGATTTAAATGTACTCCAGTTATAATTTGTTGCCAGGGTCTTTTGGTAAATACACAGGCAATATGAAGTATTAAATTCAACAGCAGCCTTTGGAAGTGCTTCATGAGACAAACACATGGTCCTCAGGCGTCACTACTGTTTGCATTATGTGTGAGCTAATGTATGCATGCTCAAACTGAGGCAGCGGAGGGGTCATGTGGGACTAGACAAGTACACTGTACATGTACATGTATGTACCCACCGCCTGACCACCAAGTGTTTAAAGAGTCTCTTATTTGTGTACCTGTGGTTTCTCATCTTAACTAGTAAAAACAATCTATTATTACTGAAGGAAAAGATGTCATATTGCTTATGAATGGCTTGGTAAATAAAAATAAAAAGAACTAATACTTGACTTCACTTTAAAACAACACTCTCAGTTGTAAGCATCTACATTGTACATTGTAACTTCGTGACTGTATAGTCACTTGCTGTGAAAACCAAACTTGGCAGAAGATGGCAAATTAGGGACCTGGCGAGTGTACAACCACAGGTGTCAAATTATCAGTGGTTTTTTTGCATGTTCTATTTCATTTCACAAAATTTGACAACTGGAAAATTTTTCCAATGTCATCATCCCTCTTTTACACTTCCATCAGTGATGGAGACTCCATCAGGGTCTACCTCCGGGTTCGTCCTCCCGACCAGGACAATGGCATCGACTCAGGCCAGATACTGACTGTCCAGCCTCCGGACATGGTCATCCTGCCGTGCAAGCCAGAGCCTAAGGTCTTCACCTTTGATCACGTGGCTGATATCCACACCACACAGGTAGGCCCTTTACTGCCAAACATTCACAACAGACAAGAAAACATTTCCAATTTTTAAATGGTTACTTTCTCTCAATTTTATGGAATTTGGTGATGCCAATAGGGCTAAAAGATTATTATAGCCTATGCCCTGCATGTACCTTTGAATATCTTCTTGCCTAAACATGTCTGGGACCTTTCATTCTTTAGATACTTTATGAATAGCTCCAACATCTGCTCATCACATAAAGTTTAAGTACAGTTAGTAGAGACTAAACTCAGAAAGCCTCGCAAAACAAACATAGTTTAATATCACAGGAAAATCAGTGCTACAATTTGGCTGGAACGAGAGAATGCTAGAACCAATTCAGCGTCTTTGGAGATGTTTGCTGCTCTGTTTTTATCACTTGTGATAGTGGATCAGTTTTTTTTGCTTTCCCAGAGATCAAGGTGTCACAATGTCACACTTCTTTGAGAAATGAACAGTGGGCCCGTTAATTTAAACGAAAGACTGTGTTAGCAAGGTTGGAAAAGTTCACTGGACCAACGGACTGAGACCAGTGCAGAATTTTTAATGTTGGTCTTGCAGCATCCATACCAGTACAAACGAGCAGTAACTTTTCATTCATCATATTTATCTTCGGATTATTCCAAAATTTTTGTAAAAAGATATTTTGGTGCGCTTTATTTTCTTGGAGATAAAGGTGCATACATGTACAATGTGTATCACAAACACGGAGTGCTCCGAAAATGCCAAAATTGTAATGCAAGTTAAATGCAGGGCACAACTCAAATGAGTCGGGCAATCTCTCAGTATCAAAGAATAACCATGAACATGATACTCAGAAGACAAGAACAGTAAGTGCCTATTCTCCTTGGGCTATATCTGAATACATGTACCCAGCCAAGATAAAGAGAGAGTGAAAAATCTTTTTTTTTTTAGGAAGCAGTATTTGCTGCTGTTGGCAGGAAGACAATCGAGAGCTGCGTGGCAGGGTACAATTCCACTATATTTGCCTAGTAAGTGCTTGAATTCATCCTAAAGTAGAATTAGTTTACAAATCTGTCTCGTTCTCTGTATAACAGATTACTTTTTACAGTTGCTTCCGGTACATACACTAAGCATACATGTACATTGTACATATGCATGTAACAATAGTTTGGAAGCTGACTGTGTGGTATAATGTGAATACCAGCTGCAGCTGGGGCCAATTTCATAGAGCTGCTTAAGCACAAAATTTGCTTAAGCGCAAAAAACATTGCTTGATAAATCAGTTAACCAGCCAAAATTCCATGTGATGTATATTGTTTGGGGATTGTATTTAGCTGTTGTTTGGTTAGCATGACATTCAGATAGAGTTTCAACTGGTAACCTTTGTTTATTAAGCAAAGTTTTTTCCTGCTTAAGCAAATTTTGTGCTTAAGCAGCTCCATGAAATTGGCCCCTGGGTTACTTGAAATTTATACATTTGTACAACAAACAAGTCAACAAGTTTGGGTTCTGGACATGGGGAATTCTGTGTATAACTCAATGAATCCTGGGAATTCTGTGTTTATGATGCATTGCTCATGGTGACTGTATACATGTAGATATACGCTGTATTACAATCAAGAAATTAAACTTTGCACCCAAGACACTGATTAAAACCCAAAGACATTCTTGATTGGGAGGTCAGTTCCTTTTGTGGGCAGGTCTTTCCCCTGTTACGAGTGGTTGATGATTACCTAGACTTTACAGTAAAGAACTACAGGTTCGTATAATTACCATGCGTTTGAATTACCAGTTTTCTTTAGCAGAAGTGTACATGCTACAGATTTTTAAAATCTCATCCTTTAATTTGTTTTTCTTTTCATTTCCAGCGGACAAACTGGATCAGGCAAGACATTCACAATGATGGGTAAGTTGAACCGTTGAGGATAACAAATTTTTGTATGACACAAATTGAAAGTGACCTCTCTCCAGGGGAAAAACTCCAACCAACTAGCAAATGAAAATATAATCAGAGATGGAGATTTGCTTTGAATCTGTCACATAATATGAAGTATCACTTTCTGTCAGTTGCACCGGTAAAATGCACATTTTATACCCAGAATCTTATTGCTAAAAAAACACTACAGTTTAATTTATGTCAATCAAGAGAAATTTCAGATCTGATGCTCAACAATTTTTCTTTTGTTTTTTGCATAGGACCTGATGAGGCTGATAATTTCCACCATGAACTGCGAGGTGTCATCCCAAGAAGCTTTGAATACCTGTTCAGTCTTGTTAACAGGGAACGTGAAAAGGTAGCCTCCAAATGCTTTACAAGGCATCAAAACTGTGGAAAAGTCCAAAGCTAACTTGAAGAAATCATTATAGAGCATAAGTCTCCTTTCCCTTTCAAGCAAGATGAGAAAATTGAATAGGAAGAAATCCTCAGGCTGAAAACGGAGGTGTTAAGTTTTCCATTTATTTGCTTATTTTACATTGAAAGGATGGTCAAGATAACAAAACAGTCAAGATTCGTGCTGGCCTTGAGTCTTGGCCTGAGTCCCTCAAAAGTTGAAAACTGAGCTCATGGCCATCAAACAATGTAGTCCTACAGGTCTGTTGTGTACTTGTACATGAAAAAGCTGTGTGTTTGCCTGCCTTCAATCCTGTAAAACCCTCCCAAATGCCAAAAAAGTGAACTATGAAATATGTGGGAGAACTTAGCGTCGTGATGGTCTGTTAGGGTGATGGATGACATGAATGCCATACTGTGCATCTATTGCAAAACTGATAGTAAATGTTGCAATTCGATTTTTTTTAGGTACTTCCATATTTATCTCTGTAGAGGTGAAATTGATTTAAATGTCATGACCTATTTTTTTCAGCTGTTCTAGCTGGTAGTTCCCAAATGAGCTTGGTTTGACATTTACTGATGTAAGGAGATAAGGAGACTCTGACAAGCTTGCAGGAACCCCCCCCCCAACAAAAACTTAATATCCTTCAATTACACGAAGACCAGCCTCCCTTCTAACACTACAAACAGAACAGGATGGAATATTACTAGCAATACTGTAAACAATCTGTCCGCTTATCACAGCAAGGAGAGCGATTCGAGTTCATGTGTCGCGTGTCATTCTTGGAGATCTACAACGAGCAGGTGTATGACCTGTTGGACTCTGCCTCCATGGGCCTACAGCTGAGGGAAAACTTCAAGCGTGGCGTCTTTGTTGATGGTCTCATTGAGCAGGAGGTTAACAATCCCAGTGATGCATACAAGGTATGCTATCCTCATATGTGGCAACAATATACAGGTGGCAAGTTCATGAAATAATTGTAACAACATGTATAAATGGCTATTTTTCAATAAGAAACTATCTCAAAAAGGTGAAGAGGGATTGAAAGGAAAAGGGCAGTCTTATGTCCACCGACTGCAGTAATTGATAGCTGATATTAGACACCTTGTCCCCTCCAAAGGTGTTGTCAACTGGCTGGCTGAACCGGAGAGTTGCTTCTACATCCATGAACAGGGAAAGCAGTCGCAGCCATGCTGTCTTCACATTCACCATACAAACCAAGGTAATTCTTGTACAGGGGATCGGGCGTGTACTACATGCGCCCAGCCTTCGAATTCAAATCAGATATCATTTAAGGTAACTTGAATGCAGTGTTCGATGTTCATTGGGCTAAACTTGGCCTGGCAAGCATGGTAGCTTAAAATTGGAGATGTCTGCATCAGTTAGTAGAAATTCACAGGTTTGAGTCACCCATTGTAATCTCTAGAATGAATTGAACTCATCTTGCTAGTCAGCAACACCGCGCCTTTGAGTGACTTTTCGCTACTGTATTTATCTGTAAGGGCTCTAATGATTGTTGAAAAGCTTGCATTTCCAACACCACCTTGCAAATGTGTGTGCCAGTAAATTGTCTTTGTCGTCTGAATAGTTTGAGATTTAGATCAGTGAAGAAATTTGTGATCCTGTGCAGCGTGCCAACTGGACGAGCTTTTGTTCTGAGAAAAGAAACTTCATAAAGTACATACAACTTTTCTAGAGTAAATATAGGAAGCCTCTTAATGCAAAATGAATCAAGTACGTCACCATATACGTGTCACAGTAATTCCTTTTTGCCATGAAATCACGCTCTCTGCCATGTCAAGTCAATGGTAGAAACTCCTGACCTTGTAAAAAAATCCTCCAAAATAAAACACATAAAAATGAACAGCAGGTGTGGTTGTTTCAGGAAAAATGTCTGGCTCATAGACCTGGCTTAAAAATGTCAAAGTGATTGAACCTGATGCCCTATTGTATTGTAAAATGTCAATTTTTCAAATATTTCGCCTCTCACAACTCAGGAGAAGAAAGCTGGTGTGTCCAACATCCGTGTGTCGCAGCTGAACTTGGTTGACCTGGCAGGCAGCGAGCGGCAGAAGGACACCAAGACGACGGGAATCCGGCTGAAGGAGGCGGGCAGCATCAACAAGTCCCTCCTGACCCTCGGCCATGTCATCACTGCCCTGGTGGACATCGGTCACGGCAAGACCCGCCACGTGCCCTACAGAGACTCCAAACTCAGCTTCTTGCTGCGGGTGAGCGCCAGTGTGACCCTGCAGCTGTCAGACTGCACAGAGTGGGCATTATTTACTGCTGTTTCCCATCTGTAACATGAGGTGTAAGGAATCCTTGAAACTGGTTTGGGTGCGGGATGTGTACTAGCATGTAGTTTGGACATAGACACTTTAATGCGCAATTATAGCGTGTTGGATAAAACACATCACACGCTACAGTTTTGCAGATATTAAGTCGGCACTTGGTCACTGAATTATTCCAAGCAGATGTCTTTTTGGCAGTGGCACCAGAGTCCGTCATAAACTCATTGCACATCATTAATCAATTATACAGATACCATTTGGCAAAATTTTTGTACACATCTAATTGATTGTAGAGGCTTTTGTGTGCACTACCTGCACGTGAGCACGGTACCCCTGCAGTAATGACTTCAGTTCTGGTCCCTGGATTTACTGATGCAGTGGATGCTGTTTGTACATTGTGCTTGACAAAGGGACATGTGAATTTGATTTAAGCTCCACCACCAACTAAATGAAAATTGTTACGCTTAGCCCATGTCTTATGTGACGAAACAGGCTCCTAAGACTTTCTCAAGATGTTTTTAAAAAGGAGAAACCTCACTTTTCACTCCAGTGTGTAAGAATATCTTCTGCTCGGGTCTGTTTTTGCTTTTCAGGACTCTTTGGGTGGAAATGCCAAGACGTACATCATAGCAAATGTGCACCCAGGAGCAAAGTAAGTATGGAGAAACAATGATGATTCCCTCTCTTAATTCCTTCGTTGTTTTCTGAAGTTCACTCCTTTTCTGGCTTTCTTGTATGTTTGGTGTATAGACTAATAGAAGCAGAGCTTGGATTGTCAATTCAAGCAACCTTTGGTTTTTTTTCATTCTCCAGGTGTTTCGGCGAAACACTTTCAACTTTAAATTTTGCCAGGAGAGCTAAGATGATTAAGAACAAGGTATTATCACATGTACATTCATTGTATGTATTAGTAATTCTTTTTCTAGTAAAATTAGTCCTAACTGTCCCAGATCCTAGGAAATAAGTGGAAAGTTTCTTAAGAATTGTGAAGAATTAATGAAGGTAGAGCCTAGCCACTCTTTGGCTTTACATGGGACTTGATGTCCTTGACAGATTTTAAAGGATTCATGATGGTTTTCAGCAGAAATGTGCAGGGAGTGTCAGAATGTGACTGGATTCCCCGAAATGCATCTTAAAACCATTTTTTAAAAAGTAATTTTATTTTAGCCTGCCTTAGTAAAGGAAGATAGAGCTCTTCAGTTAAATGATGCTCCACTCAGTTTTCCCACCTTGTGAAAATGGACGTTATGTGGGTAAAAAATATTGAGGCTCTTCATATTGATTTTCACTCTGCAAAAAATCTTTCAAAGGCCTTAAACTCGAATGTTGCTCAGGTGACTTGTGACTCACTTTGTTAGATCAGGTCATGCGTAATTCTAGGCAAGTCTTGATCAACAGCAAATCCCTCCCCCTCCCCTGCCGTTCTCATTGACATGATACCCTCTTGGGTTGTTCTCATTGGTTGTTAACATTAACAGGCTGTAGTGAATGAGGACACCCAAGGTAATACACTGCATCTACAGTTGGAAATCAAACGACTGCGAGAGCAACTCCAGCAGTACACACAAGGATCTATCCCAAAGGAACCAACTAGCTCAGGTAACTCAGCCTTGCTGAACTCGGGTCAGATCAGTTGTGTTTGCTGTTTGAGATTGAATTAAGTACAATATCCTTAATCGTGGTTGGCCCTTTCCCGTGTGAAACTAGTATACACATGTATCTCCATGCAAAGAAGGTACGCAATAAAACAAAGCT
This sequence comes from Acanthaster planci, assembly GCF_054643075.1. Lineage (NCBI taxonomy): Eukaryota > Metazoa > Echinodermata > Asteroidea > Valvatida > Acanthasteridae > Acanthaster > Acanthaster planci. The sequence goes on from NC_141782.1 coordinate 17,059,363, forward strand.
TTCTGTTTACTTTCTGGAACAAGATGCACTGTGTACTTAGCTTAGCTTCCATCCAAACTTACCCTGTGACACTTTATTTAAAAAATAGATCTAATGTTGTCAAATTGACAATAGTCTCTGCAAGGTTTATTTAAAAAAATTCCATATGAACATGGCTAAACATTCATAAGTTCATTTGGGAACAAATCTGAAGCTACTCTGGTGAGATTCAAACCATGGATCCTTCTGCACAGTTGGGGGTCGCCAAGCGTGCTTGCTGATGTGGAAAGCAGATTGCATGGCAACCTTAAAAGGAAGGCCCTTAAATAATGGCAAATTTTTCCCCTCTACTTGTGGGATAAGGTGTGCACACCCCTGCTAGTCTTGCCACTCCCAACAACGTTGGATCAGCTGTCAACGGGAATGGCGAGAAGAAATGGAGGGGTTATTTCCTAGATGCCATGTACCTGAGGGAGAAGGCTGACATGGAGAAAAGGGTACGGCCAAACAAATATCCCAATGTCTTGTCCGCTCTGTTGCTTTAGACTGGATTTGATATCAAGCATCTTCTTGTAGTCCCTATGTACAAGTGTCTTCTCTATGGTGAAGAAGAAAGGATTAATGAACACATTGGCTTGTATTGCATTGTCATGGCCTATCCCATCAGACAGATGTGTCTTTGAGCGCAAAATTAGTTGAATGTAACCCTTCACCGAAATGCATGTGCCCTGCTCGCTCTTTCAAGCATACTTCAAATGTTCCTCTTGTGAATGTCATAAACAGTAGGAACTGCATGAAGTCCACTGTGTTTGAGAATTTGAAGTGGAGGATTGCGTCTAATAAAGCCTGAATTTGACTGCTGTTTCCATGGCCTAAATATCTTTAAACCAAGCTCTGGCCTCAAAATTGGTTCAGTTTTGTTGTCTTTGATGAGTTCATGAATGAGATCTATCAATCTTGAATTTGAATACTGCTATGTATATAATTTTGAAAAAGATGAAAATTGTATACAAAGGACCATAGGCATTGCACATTGTTCACGTCTGTAGAGCTTTTATTCAGTTGCCACTGGTGTTCCCAGCATTTCCATTGAAATTTTGTTTGTAACAAAAAAACTGCTCAACTTATTGGAGCAGTACCTTGTTACTGTCAAGATAATGTATTACCAGCCTGTGTTATCCAACCTGATTTTGATTTCTGCCGCAGAATCTACTGGAGAAGATCTCCAGGCTGGAAGACCTGTCCAACAAGAAGGAGCAGTACCTTCAATCCACCAAGATGATCGTCAGGTTCAGAGAGAATACCATCGCCCGGCTGCAGAAAGCCCAAGGCAACAAGGAAACCACAGAGGATCAGCTGGTGGTAAAAACACCATCACCACATTTCTCTACACTCTGCCTTTAACCCTAACCCTCCTCAATCCTTCACCTGTTGGAGGATTGAGGAGGGTTAGGGTTAATGTACCTAACCTTTCGTTTCATGGATATTGGCTCAAGCCACATAGGACTTGTGAATGAGCTATTTAATGGTAAAGATGTCTTAAACTCAAATAGTGATGTGAGGTTTATCCAGTATGAAGGCTCTTTGGATAGATAACCAAATGGACCTATTGAGAAAGGTCTTTCTACCTCCACTCACCTATAAAAACCCTTTTAAACAGGTCTAATTTGTTGACGCATTTCAACACTTTGTCTTCCACTTTTGAAACCTTGTATCTTTAAACTCAGTGGGCAACTTTAAGTTTTATCGTCACCCTCACACAGTGTTGCAAGGACCCTTGCTAAATGTAAACATGGAACAGTTGTCAGAGTGAAAAACTACATAGTGTAACCAGATCAAACGGGTCAACTACTCTTACCTGTCTTAATGCTGAATAGCCTCCGAGTCTAAGCCTGTCAGGCAACACAACATACATATACTGTGTACATTTCATCAACATTTTCGCAAACAATGAATAATTTTAATTTCATGAGCTTACATGCACTGACACATGACGTTTGATAGGAATTCACTCCATTTGTATACTTGTGGAATATACTATCAACATAGCTAAAAACCTTTCTAATTTGAGAAATGAAGACAAGTTTCTGCCGATGTACATTTAATTAAAAAATGTACAGAGTAGAGTACACATTCAGTACATGTGAAAACTATTGTCCATGCGAGGCGCACACACTAGTGCTGCTTCGTATCAGGTGGTGATGCCAGTGATGATTCTAATTGGTTGGTTTATTTCAGAGTGACTTGAAGAGTGAGATTGCCGCACTGAAGCAGCAGTTGGCCCGCAACCCCACTGTCACACAATACGCAATGGAGAATTGCAATCTGCGCAACGAGAACAAGAAACTATTGGCTTTACAGTCAGTGCGTTCAGGCACGGAGTACGACAACGACCGGGCTCAGCAGCTTGAGAAAGTCTTCAGGGAACTCATGGCTTATATAGAGGGTGAGGCTTTCAAGAGTATCTAGATTTACAGCCATAAAATGTACAAATCACACGTTAGATTTTCTCAGGAAGCCTGGTGATTAAAAACACGTTTGAAGTAGCTGATAATTTCAATTTTTGATGCTGTTTAGGTTCCAAGTAATATTGAATTTACACTGTTTATTTGTGTTATATTCTGTTTGACAGTAATAAGGCTTATAAGACTTAAAGGTTTTTCATGGTGAAAGAAACTAGATCTATAGTAAAGATTGCGGTAACACCATGTATTTATCTCTTCTTTGAGTATGTGTGGTTCTGAGAAGAACCGGGGAATAACTCGACGTTTCGAACAGTGTACTCTGTCCGTCTTCAGGAGACACAGTAATAAGGATGTAAGCCATTAAAAAAAGGAAAATATTAGACAACAGCTGTTTGTGTAACTGGTTGTGCAGATGTAGTCTGTTCTCTTCATAGACAAAAAATCAAATTTTTTTGTTCCTCTGAAATAAAAAACTTTAGTCTAAATCTTGGGCAGACAGTCATTGTGCAGTGGCTGCATGCAGTCTTGAATAACATGTACTTTGCTGTGCGTCTGCAATGAATTGATTGCCACGTTATTTGGATTTCGTGAGGGAGATGCCACCTTTTTGACCTCGTTTGAGAAAATGAGGCAGAAACAGGTCCAGTGATTTTGGATGTGGTTGACTGTAAAGTTGAAATATTCAGAAGATACTTTAGGAACACAAAGGAATTGATGCCCATTATAATTTTACAGAGCAGGATCGGCTAAATGTTAGCAATAACCTAAACTGTCCACTGTTTAGTCTAGCATTGTTCCCAAAAGAACAGACAGACTATGATTCTTTACGGGGGATAAGCAGATTACTACCATCTTGATCCAGCCTACATCAACATTTCAAAACAGTTTTTCGGGTTTTTAATTGGTAGAAACCCTGTAAAGTCAAGTGATTTTATTTGGAATACTCCAGGTCAGGAAAAGCCAGGGAAATATGTAAAATAAATTGATTGTGAGGATTTGTTTAGTTTATCTTTGACAACATTTTTTGGCATCAGAAATCTAAGTTCTGTTGCATAGTATGGCCGATTTTGCTGATTAAGCATTGCCTTGCCTTTCTGAATCTGTTAAGCACCTTTCAGGAAACAAGGTTTACACTTTTGATCTGCATTTTTGTGCAAAGGAACCCAGAGATTTTTGTGACATCAACTTTTACATCCTTGTACCCAGGTGGGGATCGCCGGACCAGCATCTGCCCCTCTCCATCCCGGACGCCCTCTCAACACGGGGACCATCACATGGCCATCTCCTCTACCTTTGACAAATACAAGGCGCAGATCAAGCAGATGCAAGCAGAGAGGGACACAGTCAGTATACTTCTTACTTCTTAGATTTAGATTTGTAGTTTTGCAGTAACATCAACTGGGACTCAACCAGTAACTCAACTGTACCGTACATCTGTGGATAACCGTTAACAGGCATCTACCAAGTGCCAACTCAGTCATCAATCCATCATTTCAAACAGTGCAGGGTTGACGCACAGAATTATCATGTGGCGTTTCACTGTAGAAAAGCACGGAGACAGTACTCTCCCCAGGCTGAACAGCTTGCAGTTGTTTTTCATGTTCATTTTGGGGTTGACCTTGCCCTAGGGTGAAACCTGAAGCCTGGTTTGCTTGAAACAAGAATGAAATGAAGAAGGATCCAACGCAGGGTGAAAAAATCAAAATCTCAACTCAGGGTAGCCTTGGGCTCATCCAGAGTTAAGTTCGCCCAGGTTGATAGTCATGTGTGAGGAGACCGATGCTTTACGCTACTTTATATCGCACTCTCATTCAAACCTTTTGGCCCAAACTGAAATATCCAAATAAGCGAATATTCAATCGATTATCGAATAATCAAATATTATTTTTGGAATTTGAATATTCGAATGCAAAGTTCATGAAAAGGAAGGGAGAATTTTCTTTTGTTTTAAATGAAAAAATTGCACTATTGAGGCTTTTTTCAAGTATATTCGAATGAAAAGCAACAAAAAAGCTTACAACGATATAAAAAATACATTATTTATTAAAAAATTGAAAAGTAATATACATTTTCAACAGGAAAAGAATTATTATTTGTCACTTCAATCTTGCTAAATCGTGGCTGGAGATACTCGTAGACTTGAGAAACTATTATAATGATTATAATCTACAATTGTGTGCATTATTGCAACTGATTTTGTATATGGTTTGTTACTCAACAATCTGCCGATCGGTATGACCGAATAGTTGGATATTCGATCAAATAGGTCAAATATACGACTAGTGAATTATTCGAATTGACTCAGCCTTATAACTGTAGATTTAAAATGATTGAAATATACATGTACGTGGATCCCACTGATCCTAAATTAAAGTATAGTCAGAGACTTTGTCGTCGGTAATGCTGGGGGAAATGTTGCATGATTTTTGGATCTTATGGTCAATCAGAAGTGTAGTGGATTTGTTTTTAATATCTCACTTGCAGGCCAGACAGGAGCTGTCAGAACAGTCGGAGGTGTGGAGTAAGACACAACTGAAGCTGGAGGCAGAGGTGGCTTCTTACAAGAAGACTGTCAACGAGTTGGAGAATGCCCTGGAGGCCTTCAAGGTCAAAACCAAGATTGAGAGGGACACCATGAATAACCTGCATATGAAGACCATCAGGGTAAGCCCAGAAAAGGGGAAAAAAAACACTAAAATCCCCAATAAATTGCCATGCCACACACTCTCCAATTGAGTGACAGACCTAATTTTGCTTTTCACGCCTCTAAACAAATCTTGTATGATGGAAATGTTTTTTTCACCCACTTAATGTTTGGTTGAGTGTGATGCCTGAGTGATGGATTAAAATGATGAGCTTAGAATAATCTTTCTGTCACATATGCAAAAAGCAGAGAAGTAAAAAACGTCCTTGAAATTGCTTTTGTTATTATCTGGTAACAAATGTCAAATCATCCCATTAATACAGTTACTATCATTGGTTTTCCATTTGTGGCAACAAGGAAGACTTGTTGCTGTTTGTCCCAAGTAGTCATTGCATATCTTTTTGTGAAGCTCAAACTTTGCAAACTTTAAGTTACTGCTTTCAAAAGAAGTCCAAACTTTCAGTGTGCGCCAACAAACAGGCAAAGTTATACATTTAATATTTCGTGTAATTTTATTATTGTTATATCTTTCCTTCAAGTTCTTGTATCTGGAAGGGATGCAATTTTCTTGCTAATGCTTTGCGTTCGCTCGTTATAGTCTTGACACTAACTTGAAACTCTCTTGCAAACTCGTTAGACTCTGCGTTTGGGCATTTGACACCGTGGCAACCATCACTCAGAATAATATTCACATGCTTCATTTTTTCCAGAATATGGCAACCCCCAAGAAGGTTGCGCACACTCTACGCAACCGAGTAATCACAGTTCCCAACACCGACGACGGTACTCCTCTTAATCCACGACGACTTGTGGAACCGTCTGAGGAATCTTCACCTCTCACGGATGAAGAGGGCATTGTGGATGAGGAGATACCAGAGCACATGATCGAACAGTGCAACGAGGCGCTGACGGAGGAAGTCAAGAAGCTCCAAGTATGAAATACTGTTCTTGTTATTTCCATGTTTTTTTAAGACGAGGTAATAGCAGTAGACCTTGTGAGCTAGCTCTCTCTCTCAGATGTTAGTGATTACGGCCACAAGGAAGCCATTGTTGGTTGTGCTGTCACATGTACATTTCTCTTAGAAAAGGCCATGGGTTGTGCCTATTCAGGTGAAAATTGGTCTAACATACTTTTCACTCACTGGTTGTTGTGAGTAGGCCCCCGCAGTGCCATATGAAGTTCCTAGACGGAGAACATGCTCCCGTTCATTAGACTAAGAACCTTTGATAGTCTCACTGCCTTTTGAAATTCAGTACAAAATATTGGTATTTATTTTGTGACTCTTAAGAAGTTCCATATTCACCTATCACCAGTTGTCATGCAAAAACAGTTTTATTTGTCTGTTAAGGTAAATAAAATTTGCTTTACAAGTTGTTTCTGATCTGCATGTACTTGCTGCTCAAGACTTAATCTCGGTCAGCATTAATTCCAAGGCATCAGCAGCATCTCATAGACTCCATTTCAACTGGGACTGAGAGTTTTTCAACGTTAGGTGAAGGCTGGTTCATACTCAGCGCCAAAGCAAACATGTAAACTGAATGAAAACTGAACCGAGTGAATGTAAACGTGTAATGTCAAACCAGCTATCTTTGGTGCCCATATGCGAAAGTTGAACACATTTAAACTCAATCAAATTTTGCTGTCATCAAATTTTACGTCAAATGTGCTTGGATTTATTGTTCGTCCGAAGTATGAACCAGCCTAACAGTAAGTAGCCAAAAAACGTTTTGAGTCTTCATGAGAAATACACTGGATTGATTGACATTGCACAGGAGGAAAACTCAAAACTCCTGCAGAGCCTCCAAGATGAAGAGACAAACCGACTGAAACAAAAACAGACGGAAGCCCTCCTAGAACATCAACTTGAACAGCAACATCAGGTTATACAGAAGATAGACACATTGGTTTTGGTTTGCTTAAGCGGGAAAAAACTTTGCTTAATAAACAAAGGTTACCCAGCTCAAACTCTATCTGATAGTCATGCTAACCAAAAAAGAGCTAAATATGATCAAAAAAGCAATATACTTAACATGGAGTTTTGGCTGGTTACCTGATTTATCAAGTAAGGCTTTTTCGTGCTTAAGCAAATTTCATGCTTAAGCAACTCTATGAAATTGGCCCCTGCAGATTGAAGAAGGATGAATTGCATAAGGTAAAGCACAAACAATTCTATTTAAAATTTATTATTTTGTTCGCTCGAGTGTGGGCCGAGAATAATAGCTGAAAAGTGGGCTGAGGGATCTCAATTTTTACAGCGTCTCTTACCGCTTCCCGGCGCGAAGGGGTTAAACACCTCTCCTTCAAATGATTTGTTTTTGTCATGCACAGCTTTTAGAATCTGAGCAGCAACAAAAGGTGGAGTTGAAAGCTGAAGCTGCCAGGCTGTTGGCCAAACTTGACGACCTGGAGAAAGACTACTGCAGTAAGTACAATCTTGAATATTTAGGGCCTGTTTACTAAAAATTTGGCAACGATAGAAGAACTTGCTTAGCGAACACAGCTCACCAAGCAGAATATTTTGAAGATTTGTTTGTATCTGGTGTCCCACTGATTAGTGCTCAGCATATAAATTTTGCTATGCAATCTCACAGTACAATATTTATGCTGGCCTGTTTATTTATAAGCTGCTAAGCTTAAAAATCTGGCCGTTTTCGAGTACATAGGCTTTATATGCAGAGCCGGGGAGCCCGGAACTGGGATAAAAGAGCTGGACCTTATAACAAAAGACCGTGCTCAGCACAAAAGACTGAGCTGCTGGGCATTACCGACATTTTTTTGCTCTCATAGTGAGATAATCCAGCCTTGTTTTGAAAAAGTATATTACAGTTTGAGGCATTTAGAGTGAGCGGATTATCACCGGGGACAAAAGCTCTCCACCACCACCACCACCACCACCACCACCACCACCGCAGGGATGAGCCGCACAGCACTGCTGCACGCTAATCTGGCCCCTATTGAAAAGAGGTCAGCAGTGCACTGTGCTGGTTTCAGGAACAAAAGAATCTTACGTAACACTGCATAATCTGGGCTCTTTTTCCAAGGCTGCAGGCCACATATGCAGCAAGGTATGAGACGGAGAGAACCCCCCCTGCTTTGTGTTGGTCATTGTCTCGCAGGAATCTGGGGAATTCCTTTCAGACATCTTGGGGGGGGATGTGTTAAGTAACAATGGTCTGGAATGTGTATAGGGATTGGACATGTTGGGGGGTACCCCTCGGTCTCATTTCTTGCTGGGTATAAGCAGGCCTGGCTGAAATATTCAGGAGTCACTGAATTTTACTCTCAGCTTTAGAGTAGTACCCAAAGAGTCCTTAATTTTGGTATAAACGGCCATTAAATGAAATGATGAGTTTTTGAAGAATTTTGAAAATGGAAACTCTTGAAAATGAGCCGGCATCTTGTCTTGCTCAAGAAAAACCCACCCGGCAGCAAGTGGTTAATGGGTGTTGCAGCAAATATCGCTCCATGACCTTGTCTCTGAGTGGCAATACAGGAACCATGTAGAAAGAAATGTCCCACAAATTGTGAAAAAATTATAAACTGGGGTCAGCACTCTTAAAGTCTGACTTTGTAAAGGACTGTGTTCATGGTTTCTCTTCATTTGAAAAAGTCAGTATTTTCAGCCCAAAATAATACCGTCGGCAAGCAGTTGAAGTGCAAGTTGAAGTATACAGTAAATTGTGTGTTTGTGGTTCTGCTATAGTTGCCAAGAGCGAAGCTGAGGATATGAAGATCATGCTGCAGTCAGCAGATAAAGTGATGGGAGAGGAGAAGAAACAGCTACAAGAAGCTGTCGCTGAAAGGGAGAAAGCCTTCGCTGCCCTGGAATCTAAGGTGGGTATCTCTTGCCGGTAATGGACATGGATGAAGATGTCACCACAGAGCGCGGTCTTGCTTAGCAGCTGTTTATCCTGACCGATGTACATGTACTCTTGTGTTAACGGCAGTAAAGAATGATAGAGTGCATATTAGAGTAGAGGACAGTGTGCTGTTTTGGCCCTCGGCTTGACCTGGACAAGTGTCAATCAATTTCACGTTTGCCATTCTCTGTATGCACTTGCAAACTTTGTAATGGGCCACAGAGCTCATTAAAAATATTCAGTGGCATGGTATGCTCTGGTTGTGTTCAAGTTGTTTGGAAATGGGATAAAATAATACACAAGATATAGGCTTGCGGGTACACCATGGAACCAATCTCTTTCGGAAGAGGTGCGGTTCTTAGAAGAACCGGTGACCGGTTCCACCATGCAAAGCTTCAAATCTTACTTATAAAAAAATACACATGACTAGGATAATGGAGGGTGAACTTATTTGAGGTAGAGATAGAGTAAATATGGTATTGACCCTGTGTGAGAATAGTTGATGGTATAGTGTTGCCTAGTCATGAAATCCAGTGTGTTGCAACTGCTGTTTAGATGTAGAGTGCAATTCAACAACTGACCAGTTGCACTGATCAATGCACATATGCAATACAGTCACATTGGACCAACCTTTGTCAACCATTTGGTAAAATATTATTGTCACTCATATTTTGCCATTGGTTCCCCAGCTTGTGGGGTTCTCGGTCAGTGACACCTTGCGCAGTTATTTTTCATGGGAATGAATCCCTCTGTGTTCGTAAATGGAAATGACTATTGGTAGACAGCAGTGCAACCATTCTGTGGGGCTTATTTCCTAAGTGGCCAACTAGATGGTCCGAACTATTAATCGTTTGGGCGACATTGGTTGGACTAGGGTTCACTTAAGTCATCAATAGAACTTGCTCATAGCAATCACGCAACTGTCTTGTACATCGAAGTAGTCAGCGCCTGTATCAAAATCACTAATAACAGTCGACGTTACAAAAATCCAAATTGTGAACTGTTCTGGACTAGACTCGCGTCAGCTTGACTCCATTTGTTGCTGATCACTAAATTCCCTCAGGTCATCCGTATGGAGGTGGAGTTATCCACAGCAAAGCGGGAGGCAGAGCTACTGACAGAGGAGAAGCGTGAGCTGGAGGATGTAGAGAACACCTTGCAAGCCGAGGTGAACTTCAAGGAGCAACAACAGGAAGAATTGGAGGCGGTCGTGAGGGAGGAGAGAGGACGTGTCCGGGCGCTGGAGGTGGAGATGCAGGTTAGAAATGGGAGGCACTAATTAAGGCCGAGTCAACTTGAATAAATGAATATATGAATATTCAACCTTCGATTTGATTGAATATTTGGTTGTACTCTCACAGTTTTATTAAAAAAAATTTAAAAGAAGAAAAACTTGAGTGAAAAATTATTTTTGGCCATGCTGTTTGGCACATGTAACAGGGATACCCGACTTCCGGCAGTTACCAGAATTCCAGCTTTTTCGTATTTTGAAAAAACCTCTGGCCTTTGGTATTTGTGGGCCAGAACGACACTATTTTTAACTCACATTTAAAACTTAAAAAAATACAGCACTTTCGTATAACCATATGTGCCGTAATACATGTGTACGATTCAATTTATACTTAGTATGGGCAATGTATAAGAAGTGCCCTTTGAGATATACCTGTATACAGGTGATATCCAGTATGTGAGGACTTGACTCCATGTACCTGTTTGAGTGGTGTACACTTTGCTGTAGTGAAATCATATAAATGTCACACGTATGACACGTCATGTCACACAGATAAATGTCACACGTATGACACGTCATGTCACACAGTTGTGTTTTTCTATACTACCAAATAAAGGACATTTTGTTACCCATGGTGCCTGCACTACAACACTCCTCCCATTGACTAAGTACAAGAACTTACCATCAAGAACTACAGACAGATTACTCTGCACAGAGAAATATCCCTTATTCCCTCAGTGTTCTGTCTTCTATGGTAAAGTAAAATATGTATTCCAGAACTTCCCTGTAAAAGAGCTTCTTCCCTGCCATCTTGGAAAAGTCTGTAACTAAACAGTCCCAAAGAGAGTATTCACTTTGAGAGAATGTGGAGAGCTGTGTTACCCCAGTCAGTCCCATCTGTTTAAGAATGTCCGTCCTGTTGGTTTGTAGTCTTTGATGGAGAGACTTGACACCGAGTTTGAGAAGAATGCCAAGTTGTCGGCTGAGCTGCGGGAAGGGTCGGACAGCAAACAGCAGCTGTTGGAAACCTTGGAGGTGATGGAGCAGCTACGAGCCAGTAATAGTCAGCTTCACAACCTCTGCAGCGAAAAGGTGAGGAATAACCCCATTAATGTTGCTTCTTAGTGGTTCTGGAATTATTTATGTTTACGACACTGTCAGGAGATGTTTAAAGGTGGTCATGCAACTGAAAAATTGACCCACAATCCTTTGTACTTGTCACTGCAGTGTTAGGGGTCAGTAGCCAATAAAAACTGGTGACGTTATGACAGAGTTCAAATGATTGAACTTTGACATGGTCGCTGACGTATCTTCATGTCTGAGCCAGTGCACAATAATCGCCATAGCTAACAAACTTAACGGTAAAAAAAACAAGCAAACAAAAACTGCAGTTTGACTTATATAGCTTTATGGGAAAATTCTTTTACTCTACTTCCATAATGGACTCTTTACACTGGATGAGTGTGGAGCCTAATAAATTTCAAAACAAGAATTTTCAAATGGCTTTAGAAATTGTTTAAAGTTTTTTTAACAGTTGAGAGATGGCTTTTAATATATTCGAGACGGGACTTGGCATAGATTTGCATTGCTGTTTGGAAGCAACTGCATCTCCTACATGGTGCAATGGCAAATGAAGGAATAATAAATGTAAGTGCTACATATTGGTGAGGCCAAGACACCCGTTTTCAATTTATCAAAGGATACTCATCTGACAAGAGCCAAGGACGATTTGGATGCAGCTTCTGGGACGATAGCGGTGCTGCAGAAGAGAGCAGTGGAGGATAAGGTATGACGAGACTCGATGAGCCTTACCTTGGTGGTCATGATCCTACCCTGGCTATCTTTGGAACACTGTATGAAAACCCGAGCCATAGAGTCAACAAAACTGCAACAGTTGTCAAAGTTGGATGCCCGTGAAGCGTAGCGACTCAGCAATTCAAATTCACATGCCAGGATGTGCCATCCTGAAAAGCGAATGTCCTGCTTGATTTTCTGTAGCATTATGTACATGTAATTCATGAGTTTTCACTGAAATTTTACTCCAAAGATTGGCCCTTGATAAGCAACAGTTTCATCAGCTTTGCAGATTCTGAATAGGGTCATTTTAATATTCTTAGCATTAGCTCATGTCAATCTTCGCATGCAAGGAATAATTTAAAGAATATCTTCAGAAAACTAAATAGAGAGTTTCTTTTGTATTTTTTGAGAAGGAATTTATTTCATACAAAATGTCAGCAGAAGACAAATGTGGACTTTCAATCGTTGCTTTCAATGAATTCTTTGAACTTTTGGTGAAGCATAAAAATATCTATTGATTTTACAAAGTGCAAAATGAAAAGCTTGAAGGGAAAAGCAATTTTTGGTCCTATTGTTGGGCATACATATTTAGCTGCCTTTAACTTTAGTCCCTCGTAATGCCTTAAAATGCACTTTTAGAATACATTATTGTAACCAAATAAATGAATTTCGTTTTTCATTTCACTGCTTTTTCACCTCCAAATATTTGATTTTGTAATTGAGTTCCTGATAATTGATTGCATTATGAAGATTTGAATTATTGGTGCAACTCTGGATAACTGTGTCTTGCCCTCCCTACCTTTGTTTATTTTTAGGACGCCCTAGGCCGCATGGTGGGCACTGTTCACGACCTCCGCCAGACAATCCTGCTGAAGGATGACTCGCTGAACCTTGCCAGCCAGGAGCTGCAGGACACCAGGCACTGCTGCGAGTCCCTGCAGGCCGCCCAGGGGGAGTACAGGAACGAGGTGCAGGGGTTGCAGAGGGAGCTAGAGGAGCTGACAGAGGAGATGAACAGCCTGGGCTGCGCTCACAACATGGAGGTAAGGGGTCGTGGTGGTGAGACTGGTGGTGATGATTGATGGTGGTGGTACTGATGTTAATTTACATTTTCCCCAGTGGCTAGTTAACGTTTCCGAAGAAGCATCTGCTATTACAACACATGAAAAGAAAATCTGTAACCCACCTGTGTATGTAAAGACTTTGAGAAACTACATGAACTAGGAGTATTGGTACACTGAACACTGGAATGCTATAATATGGTATCACATTGGTACACCAATATGCATGTGGATGGATTTGATTCAAGCAGGTTTTATTCATTTGAAATAGGTGAGTCCCCAAAGTACATTAGGACCCTTCATGACAAAGGAAATAGGCAAATTAGTTGAGCAGATAATCTGAGATTTGCGATCCAGTAAATCAGAGATCAGAAATTGGAACACATTGTGAGTCGTGTCAGACAAATGGGTGAAATTCTGTAACAGGGGTTTAATAGGGCGGAAAGATTTCATGGAATGCCTTTGTCGCAGTCATTAGAATGGCCTTTGATTTGAATTAGGATGATTTGTTCATAACTCATTTAAAGCTTTGTCTTTCCATGAGGTTGAGGCACCTTATGTGATGTCTGACACATTTGCAAATGGGGTGTAAGGGTCTCCCGTGGTAACTGTTATGGAATGTTTCAAAGCATCTTGACATTTGTCAGCAAGGTATCTATAGAGAAAATGCAGTTCCAGACATAACATGGCCTCCGCACCACCCCCATCCTTTGCACTCAGATGGAGATGCTTCAAGAAGAGCTAGATGAGGTCAGAGGTCAGTACCAGAGCCTGATGGGAGAGATGACAGAGCAGGAGAAGCACCTTCAGGCTGCTCAGGCAGAGTGTGAGGCCAGTGCCGGACAGTTAGTCGCCCTTAAGAAACAGGTCAGTCAGTTGCAAACCTTTTGTCGACTTGAAATCAAGTAGGTCATTGGGCAATTTTATTCACCCACAGTGCGCTTATGGACATACTGCATGCACCGTTCCAGTTGCGGGGATGGAATAGAAACATCTTTGAACCCATTAAGCACCTGTTCTCATTCCCATTACTGACTTGAATATCTGTTCTCAGCCTTGTGCGCGAAGAGTGGAGTGTGCTCCAAAAATTGGACGGGGTAGTCTAATTGGTTAAGAATCAAAGGGAAGTATGAATATTCATGTTACTTTTTTGGTATGTGTGATTTAGCAGGTCTCCTACATACAGTAGATACACGGCGTGCACTGGCACGATTTCACATAAGGAAAATGAGCCCGTTTTGCCTTTTATCATCATAATCTCATTTTTTCTCACTCGGATACATGCTGGTGGCAGGCAGCACTGAAATGTATGGAAGAAGTATGTGCCATTGTCTATGGCTTGCTGAAAATGTGAAATTCCAGTGCTCTGACACTCACGAATGGAGGCAGTTACAGAATTACAAAAACTCTTAGTTTAACCACTTGCTGCCGGGGACCCGTTTTCAAGCACATAGCCGGAGAGCCCGAAACCGGCACAAAAGAGCTGGGCCTTGTATCAAAAGACTGTGCTTCGCACAAAAGACTGAGCTGGTGCACATTACCGACATTTTTTCACTCTCAATAGTGGAGATAATCCAGCCTTGTTTTGAAACAGTATACCGTGGTTTGGGGGATTTAGAGCGAGCGGATTACCACTGGGGACAAAAGCGCTCCACCACTGCAGCGATGAGCCACACAGCACCGCTGTATGCTAATCTGGCCCCTTTTGAAAAGAGGCCACCAGCGCACTGTGCCAGGCTCGTGAACAAAAGGAAATTATATAACACCGCACAGTCTGGGCTCTTTTTACAAGGGTGAAGGCCTGGCTGAAATACTCAGGCGTCAATAGATTTTGTCTGTCAGGCTAGAGTGGCCACCAGACAGTAATTTGTATGGGGGTAAACGTCCACTAAATGAAGTGATAAAATTTTGAAGAATTTTGAAAACTGAAAATCTTGAAAATCGCCCGTACAGTGTATGTGTGCACTGCATTTTTCAAACCACCCAGCTGCAAGTAGTTAAAAATTGCAGTTCTTTTGAGACTTTATGAACTATTTGTAAATGAATAGAGTGTACGTTGCAGTCTAAAACCGCTGGTTATCCATTTTCTTTTATCAAACTTGTTCCAATGAAGACGTACCTCATTTGGCAGTAGCACTTCCAGGCTAACAAGCAGGTTGTGAATTCTGCAAAAATGGCATGGCATATGCCAAAGCTGATAAGGTCTGTTCGTACTTCAGGCAAATGCAGAAGCAAAGCGAATTTGACATCATGAAGTGTTTCCAGTGAAATTTCTGTGGGTTGAAATGCTTCAACTTTTTGTGGATATGCAGCACGGATACTTGACCTGATGTCCCAAAAACTGACTTCATGCTTGCTTTCATGCCGATTATGCACAGACTACCACAACGAAACCAAACTACCCAAGCTTCGTGGACATGCAAAGGGAAACTGCGTTTTAAATGCTCAGTGAATCATGGACTCCAGGTGGTGGCAGGGCACACCGGGCAGCGTATAATGCAGTGGTTACATGTGCATTCAATTAGCTACCATAGGCTACACAGGTTTAACCTCGTCCCCACTATCCCGCTTGTTTGACACAGCAACACACGATCATCCCTAGGGTAGGACTGTCCCGTGTAAGCTAATCAAACAACCACTGCATATAGCAAACCAGGGACCCTCTTTTTTGTGTCTGTGTTTGTAGAAATCTGGCGAATTCCTTTCAGATTTTCAGAAGGGGTGCAGTAGGTCCAATAACCTAGGGTATATAGCTTAGGGATCCTTTGGGGGAGGGGTCTCCTTTGTCACATATCAGGCAGAGTAGCCCAGTCAGTGAGCCACTACACTGGTGAAAGCAAGCTCCTAATCCTGTCAGTAATCTGGAGAGAGCATCGTCAGCTCTTTCTGTTCAACAGTGACAAAAAAATTTACGGCACTCTGTACGAGAAAAAATACAGTTTTAGAAAAATGGCAACTTGCCATGAACAAGACACTAGCCAAAGATTTCAGACTCACTACTGGACTAAACTTTCTCGTCTGTGATATCAGGAAATAAGTGGTGAAGATTTGAATATTTCCTGTTATTCCCAACCCAACCCCCCTTTTCAAGGTGAGCACATATATCTCTACCTGTCCCTCCCAACTAGCGTGACCAGTGTGTTACAGCAGGACCAATTTCATAGAGCTGCTTAAGCACTAAATTTGCTTAAGCACAAGAAAATTTTGCTTGATAAATCAGGTTATCAGCCAAAACTCCATGTGATGTATACTGTTTTGGGATCGTATTTAGCTTTCTTTTGGTTAGCGTGACAATCTCATAGAGTTTGAGCTGGTAACCTTTGTTTTTTTAAGCAAGGTTTTTCACACTTATGCAAATTTTGTGCTTGTTTCCACTCAATTCAATTGACAAACTTTCTTGTAGAACAACTAGTGTATTGAAATTTCAACCGGCCAGGAACTGCACTTGCCGTGTGCCCAAACTTTCCTGAATGATAATTCATGTCAGGCATGATTCAAATCTTTGCTTATATCCACACCGTAAAGGTAGAAAGGAATACAATTATATTGCAACCAAATGACAATCCAGTCGGAAGTCCATGTCAGTCATTGCACGGATAATTCAGATATTGCTTTCCTAAATGTTTACAAACCACTTACAGCAAGGCCAATTACATGTCCATGGTATAAGCCAAATGACAGTTACAGATCGTACACGTCCCCAAACTACAAATTGCATGGTTATAAATTTACACCGACGTATCCGGCAACAAGCAATTTGGACTGATCATACCTCCTGTTTACATCTTATTTTGCTGCACTACATAATTTATTAAAGCCTAAGACTGAATCTACTGTACATGCACCGATGGCTTATAATAGGTTTCAAAATTGCTGAGCACCAAATGTGTAAACCTTTCACAAGAAAACACTGCATTAAAAGCTACATGTACATGTAGCTGTGATTAGCCACAGAAGTGTAATATGTGTGGAGTTAAGTAACATTTTCTGGTTTTACTGCTAGAAACCAGTGTTTTTCCAGAATAGAACAGGTGTGCCCAGACCAACGTACACGCTCATCTGCATGTGCTTCAGATTAGTGCCCATGTACGTACTTCAGTGGGCCTCTCCATCGATGATGCCCCTTGCACTTTTGTTGGCTTGTGTCCACTGAACTTCATAGGTAAACACACACGTGAACAAAGTACGGCATCATCAAGACAGAGATCCTATTACTGTACATGTATACATGTACTATGTTCCTTAAGACGTGTCATACTGCTACTTTTGTCTAATACTGCGTTGTATGAACACTCATTTAGCCGTCATGCTCAGTTGGGCAACTAATTCAGGCTTCAGTGTGAGATTCATGGCAGGTACGTGGTTGAATTCAGTCTCAGAGACATCATTTTATCAAGCTGGTTATCTTTTTTTTTTTTCAGAACAGCCCATGTATACTATGTTGGAAGAAAATCCAAGACCGAAGTTCTTGCGAAATATCGTAGTTGGTGCTTGTTTCATAATGGGTGTGACAAGCGTGAATGAGCTTGTCATGTTGTGAGCCAACATGCACGTTCATATTTGAATTACGGCCATTGGTAATCAGAAGTTATCAGAATTACATGTACAAAACATTGTTATAAAAGAATCAGCATTGCCCGCAAATCAAACATGATTTACTATATTATTCACATACAAATAATATGCCTTTGAACAGGTACAAAACATAAGTTCTTGATAGTGTGTGGATATACATGTACATACATGTACAGAACATGTTTATGTGCCAAGTAGCATTCTGAATGCCCCAGCAATGGAAATTTGAAAAGTGCAAATCATATCAGTTAAACATGACGTCCACCATAGCGAATGATGAAATGATTAAACTCTACATGTAG